>NC_056740.1:2155000-2365000 GCF_019279795.1 Protopterus annectens
CATATACAGACATTCCTACACATTCTATTTATGTTGCACAGTGTGGGTAACAGTGCTTAATACAGCAGTACTATTAAGTGATTTCAAATCTACATTACCATATGATACCAGAGTATACACATGCAGTCCAGCAGTTATACCTTTATTGTCAGGCTATTATGCTTTTATTTGCATATAAACTATATGAGACTTTTCCTGCCATATTCTCCAGTGTATGCAGTACTTGCCTTAAACAATACAGGTTTTCTACAGGCAATTGACTTACTAATACAGTTAGATTCATATCCTATGACAGTACATGCAAGAGTATTACTAACCTGCCTCGAGTCGCAACCTCTGCAAGTGACAGCCATGAGCCTCCTGGTTCATGGCCTGCTCACTTGTCACTGTGAAGGACAAAAGAGGAATATTTAGACAAACCTATCCATAATATACATGAGCTGGAAATTATTAAACAGGTAGTGGAGTGATACTTACACTTACACCGCTTCAGGTCAGCATAGTGATGCCTGACCTGCTCATCAGTTTGGGGTATGCCAGTGGCACTGGTAAGGTCATGGGCAAGATGGTCCCAGGCTTCTGCCTTATATTGGGAACCCTGGTACTGGCCCTGCAGCAGTCTCTGCTCATGGTCTTTGACAAGGAGTCCTGCCATGACTCTGGACTCCTGGATGCCCCAGTGCTATGCCCAAAAATGCACTCCCTCTCCCCTTACTGACATAGTGCCTGCAAGGGGAAGCTACAACTAGTTATGAGATGTATTCCCACCTGTTTGGGTTTAAGTAGGGCTGAATTTCTGCACTTTGCCATGATTGGCTGATTTTGAAAAGGCTAAGGTATGAGCAAACCTGCTTACGTAAGGTTGGCATTGTTTAAAGGGGCTATACCACTGTGAAATTGAGTTAGCTGGCCTACACATTGCTTACAACAACTAAGCTGGCCTGTGCAATGCTTAGCATTGCTTAATATTTAATTTGCATTATATTTGCTTTTTGGCATTGATTTATTATTCATTACATCTTATATATATGTCTGGTATCCATAATTCATGTGTACATACACTGTATGGGGTCCTTGTGCTTAATTGGGGACTTCAACACTCTGTTACAATTACACCTCCCATCTGGGCTTACTGCTGTACTCCAGTTCACATATTTATGTTATGTAGTGAGTTATAGAACATATGACTGTATACTGATTCCTTTCACATGTTCAGTTTAATTTTACTATAGTGAGGATTTGTTTGGTGATACCTCATTCTTATGTACTGCTGCAATGGTTTGGTGGTTAACTACTGTGACTATAGTGTATAGGATCCTGGGTGCAAGACTTGCAAGGCTGTTTAATTTTGTTGCTGGGCAGAACAAGGGCTGTTGGATACAGAGTGATTAAGGCACTTTTGAGAACTTGTAAGCAGGTTTGTGTGGGTTTGCGTAAGGGTAAGCACTGCTAACCTCCAGTTAATGACGCTTACAGAGAGTTAGCTTCAATATTGCTTAACCTGTGTGCGCATTGCTTACCCCCATGCAAACGGGCTTAAAACCACTTACTAGTGCTTACATATGCTTACTCCCGCTTACTATTGCTTAATAGTGTTTACACATGCTTACTAGTGCTTACTCCTGCTTACCACTGCACAAATTTAGACAGTAAAGTCTAATGGTTCTTGGGAATGTGGGGGATTTGGAAGCTGTATGGAGTTATCATTCATTACACATTTCACCTTCCATTTGTATCCCTGATTCCTGTGATTATCTGTGGACTTTGCAACATTATGACACTGACACCTCACATCTGCATTTAATGCAGTACTTCAGTTCACAATTATATGTTATTTAGTAGGTTATGCAACTAAAAATATTGGTCATAATGTGATTTGAGATGGAAAATGGAATGGGCTACAGTGGGACTTGAACCGGGAATAACTGCTCGTAAGGTGAATGCTCTGCCCACTACACTATTGCTATACTGCTTCATTTGCATATATCTTCCTTTTTATCCTCTTCTGCCATTTATGCTGCAGTAACTGTAGGTAAGCAATGGGCAAACCCGCGCACATATGGTTAAATTTAATCTGTTTCATAAAAATATAAATTGGATCTTTATATTGTTTGTGTTTACTATTGCTCTTGTACATGTGGGGGATGTTGCTGGGGGTATGCGGATACCTATGGGCAGTCTCGCTCATTCTTTTAGAGCTTTCTGCTGTTCTTCATTGCAGGGGCATGTATATTCTGAGACCTCTGCTCTCAGACATGCCCCCTGCACTCTTACACACTGCGTGTAAGAGTAGGAGCTCAGGCAGCGTGCCTTCATTAATATGCATGGCATACTGCCATCCTGCTAATAAATGTCCACTTCCATGCAGGACTAAGCTAGTCCTGCACATAATATTAGTAAATCTGGGGGATTGGCTTGAACTGTAAAGTCTTCAGCTGCATTTCTTTCATCTGAAAAGCTATACCAATATTTCCTTATGAGTAATGCAGAAAACAGTTGTAAAAGCAGTGCTTCATTTTCTTTTATTTTTACATTGCTATAATGATTTCAATCCTGTATTGTAAGCTTCCTTTACATACTACAGACTATTAAGACAAAAATATTATCTTGGGCACTTGTTATACTTACCAGAAGATTCCATCTGTCTTTTTATTCTTCTTAGTTGTTGCTAGCAGTTATAGCTAATTTCTTCCTCAGTTATATTGTTTACCTGTATTTGCATGTTTTATAAATAGACATATAAATATTAATATAAATATTAATATGTCTTTATTCCTGTCTAAGCAATAACTGCTTTTTTGTTTCTTTTATATTTTCTCTTGTATATGCATAGCTGTATGAATTAGTACAATACTGTGTCAATATTCACTACCTTTCAAGAGGAAAATTAGTATGAAATGTGTGTGGAATATTGTTTTCAAAATACAGGTTACACTGTGTTCTGGTACAGCTACAGAAATGTAGCCATTCATGGAGTTTGCTATTCCTTTTCTGCAGAAACGTGTCTGATTTATTAGGTAATATTCAAGTAAAACAGTATGTTCATAGTAAAGTTTGAGCTAGTCATTCACTTGGCACAGCAGTTCCCAACCTGCAATCTAACTAGGGTATGGTGTATGAGATTTCAGCCATGTTGTATGTGCAGTTAGAAATACTTTTGAACAAACAACTGTGTTAATCAACTATTTCACTATTATAAATCTTTTTTCTTGCAATGGCAGTAAATATAAATGTGTAATTGGAATTTCTTTTTCATAACTTTATAAATCCAGTCATCATTACTAGTACATGTAACCTAGCACATGATTTACATATACAGATTATTATTTTAATACACTCGTGGCATTTGTATATATTACTATAATCCATTAACACATTATTGATATCCCTCTTTGTTCAAAAGATGCATGTGTGATTGCAAACATGCTAACGATTTCCTATGCATTTCATAATAGCAGTACATGTAATATTTATTTACAAATACCTATAGTTATGCAAATTTGATTACCTTTTTTAATATGACTCAGTAAAAAAAAAACAAATATTTCACTTACTATAAAACTCTGTCCATCTCACCACAACCTCTTCTACCCACTCGGCCAGCTGATCAGCCCTATGCTTCTGCAAGTCTTCATACCTGTGATGGCACTGCTGGCTGAGACAGGTTATACCTGTCAGGGATGACAGGTGGTCACCCAACTTGTACCAGATATTGATTTTTTCTAAGTACTATTCATGTACATGCCTCAGTCTTCTCCAGGTATGAATCATGCAAAAGGAAAAGCATGCTCAAGATCTCTTTATCAGACCAGCAAGGATTGTCGCCTTGGGCCTTCACAGGAATTTCCATCTTTTGAAGAGTCAGAACAAGAGTGAGGAAAGTATGATCAAGGATGTATTAAACAGAGTTAGAATCCCTCACTATAGGATGTGACATCACCTTAACAAAACCCTTTTTTAAGCATGGTCATTACAACAGGTAATAATACTATTGCAAGTTTGGTATAACCAAAACTGCTTTTCCACATACTGTTTTTTCTTAAAGGAATACACTTACCTTTCCCTTCCACCTATCAGAAAATTTTATTGATAATGCTTATTGGTAAAAAGTTATTTGTTTTGTATGTGTCCTGTAGTACAGTAGAAATGTTTTTTTTTTTTTTGGGGGGGGGGATAAATGTTAACATGTATGTGATTTTTCACTTTTATGAGTTTGTGATTTGTTTAAGTTGTTAGGGTATGATAGACAATGTTGGATGGAGAGGGATGAAACTTCAGATTGCTGCAAACCTGACATTCAAAATACTCCATTTTGTTTTTTTTAACTACATTCTTATTTTGACTAGTCTAGGGCCATTTGTATGTTCCTGTGGAAAGTCTGGGATAGCTGCAGAGTGCTGTGGTCTTCATAAACATTCACAGTGAGTCCATATCATTTTAAAATAATTTCATGTAACATTGACTTTTGCAGTGGTGCAGCGGTAGGGTTGTTGCCTCACAGCAAGAGGTTCTCCCGTTCGATTCTCGGCTTGGGTTAGGAGTGCCTTTTGTGTGGAGTCTGCATGTCCTCCCTGCGGTCGAGTGGGCGTTCAAAAGATATGCATTGAATGGGCATGCCTTCATTGAAGGTTCGGTATCAGGCTGGCAACTTGACACCATAAAAACCAATTGCCAATCATTAGCAGACTGGAGTTCTGCTGTGGCAACCCCTAACCGGGAAAAGCCGAAAGAACAACAACAACAACATTGGAAATATGTTCACAATTGTCAAAATGCTGAAATTCACTGATATACCCTGGGACACATTTGTGTATTGCTACCATTCATAGAGATGCATATAAATTAGCCTGATTTGCAACACAGGATAAAGATTTGGTTTTGAGAGCTGCCTGGTCAGGAACTCCAGTTCAAATAAATGAAAAAAGCATCAGATTTGATAATGACTACACTGCTAAAGTAATGTCTAAAAGGAAAGCTTGTGTCCCTTTAATCAAAAATCTGAAGAAGTCAGACATCAAAGTACAAATTATCTTTCCTGCCAGGATCAAAATCTTTCTTCCTGATGGTCAAAGAATCTTTAACAAACTCAAAGAAGCCTTGGATTTTGTCCAGAAAAACAATCTATTAGACAAAATTGAAAAAATGGACCTATCTTTATCAACTCTGAAAAGACAAGCAACCAAGAATACCATACTTACCAAAGACAAAACTAGTAAAAAGTTCAAAGAAAAGTAATTTGACTTTTGTTTTTGTATATCATTATATTGAATGGAAGTTCCAGGCTACCGAGGGCATACACATCCATAAGGTAATATCTGTCTTACTAAATAATTATTTATATATATATATATATATATATATATATATATATATATATATATATATATAAATAATTATATATATATATATATATCTGTATATATATATATATATATATATATATATATATATATATATATATACACACACACACATTACACATATTTAAATAATATACATAGTTTCATATATATTATCTTATTTTTTAAGTAACATAAAAGTTCTTTATGTTTAGTTTGAACTTAATTGGGTTTCTTTGGATGGTAGGGGCATGTAATTTTCAAACATGTTATTCTTTACTTTCTCCCTTGTCTTTAACATATCTTCAATATATGTTCTATGCCTTCTCCCTAATATCTTTATTCTCTTTCTTCTTTTGTGAATTCTTTACCTCTTGTTGTATTTATTTTGTAATTTATTTAATATTCTTTCACTAATATTATAGTTAAGGATTGGTATCTTTGCTCTTCCCTGGTGAGAGTGGGTGATGGAAAAAGGAATATTTGTTCTTTTAAGTAACATAAAAGTCCATCTTTATACTTAGTTTGAAGTTACCAAGGTTTTTTTGGGGGGTGGAGACATGTATTCTTTAACTATGTCATTTTTTACTATCTTCCTTCTCTTAAAACATATCTCTGATATATGTTCTTTCCCTTCTCTCTAATATCTCTATTCTCTTTCTCCTTTTGTGAATTCTTTGCTTGTTGTTATGTTTATTTTGTTATTTAGTTTGTTTTCTTTTGCTAATATAATTTAGTTAAAGATTGGTATTTTGCTCTTACCTGGTGGGAGTGGGTGTGGCCAATGTATTTAAATATATTATACTTGTATCTGAATTAATGTATTTTTTGTCTCTTCATTTATAAAATATTTGCAACTTGTTGTGTCCTGCATGAGTCACTGCCCATTTTTTTGATTAATCATCTTATGATTCCCGCTAGAACTCAGAAAAACTTAAATGTATAGAGATTGCAAGTGTAATTCCTATTGATCAGTAAGACACAGCAAGTCTGACAGTTTGAAGGTACAGCTAGCAGGCCTGAATGACCTTTGAACTTCTGTGAAACCAAGCTCGCTAGAATGCTTGAATCGAGCTAAATAAAACAACATTAAGGACATGAAGACGTAGTGTTGATTAAAAGCTGTTATGAGATGATGAATACAGGCAAGAACAATTTTCTTTATTAGTTCAAACTGTTTATGTGAAATACAAAGTCCAAGAAAATTATACAGATCTTCTGAATGTACTCAGTAGGAAATTATATATAATGTTAATGTATTGAAATGGGTTTGCTTTGAAGTGAACCTGTTTGTAGCACTGATGGTTACATTGATGTGGAACAATGAATATTGTTTTAGATATGTCAAGTATTCATTTTGGCATATTGTTTTACTTGTGTTATTGATTTGGAAGACAAAAGTGATTAGCCTAGTGCTGAAGCATTTATGATGCTGTTTCAATTTTAATATTACACCTGATACTATTAGTATATGGTATTAGTTGTATAACCTTCATTTTCTACAAACTAATACACGTGTGTGTGTGTGTGTGTGTGTGTGTGTGTGTGTGTGTGTGTGTGTGTGTGTGTGTGTATATATATATATATATATATATATATATATATATATATATATATATATATATATCTATATATATAGGTTTACTATCATAAAATCGAAAATGAAAAGAAAAACTGTAGTAAATTTCGAGTTTAAACTCCGAAAATGTAAAAATCCATATTACAGTATGGTCGTAAAGCAGATGTAAATGTTGAAAATATCGAATTGCAACATTTCAAGTCAATTTGCAGTAAAACACTGAAAATATGTGATCCTGGTTTAAATGACAGTTCCCTTGGGTATGTGCATATTAATTCCACAGCAAACACATTTCCAGTGCTGAAATAGTGATTTCCATGAAGAGAAAGTGCTCTGTAATACTGAATAAGAACTCCACGTCCCAATAAACAAATTGTAAGGAAAACTTCCAAATGTTTACTGTAATGACATTGAAATAGTACACACATTAAAGGTAATGGCAGATATATCAGAATGAGCAATGGTGTGCCATTAATTGTACAAATCCTAATGGTGTCATTGCATCCCGTTTAGCCAGCAGACATTGTATCATATGTTCTTTGTCAGACAGCCTACATTTCCTCAGAGATGCTGGCACACAACACAGAAACTTCTGTTTAACATCCTCCAAATGGTTTTGCTCCAAACAAATGGCATGCAGCACATCTGTGATGTACAGGTCTTTTTACCCAAGAGAAACCTCAGCCTACGGTGCCATCCTTCCACTGCATTCTGGCTCCTAGGGTAGCCCATGGTACATGTATCAGCCTGATTCCAAAAAGGAACATCAAATAGTGGAAGTTGCCTCTCTGATGTGGAACCCCCTCATGCCATACCATCTTGGCCCCCCAAAAATGTAGTTATTTTTGAAGAACTCACATAAAGGAGCATCCCTTTCCCCCAACGCCTCCTCAATAGAAGTGAAAGCGTCCATAATATGTTCCGTGCGTATGAAAGCAAGTGAAGGTATCTGTTTACATAACAGTGCAAATTGAGTATCTGTACCATACACCTGCGTGAGGTTAAGCTTCTGGATCTGCCTCCATATAATTTGGCACAGATGAAACCAACATCCCTTTGCCATACTGTTAGGTAGATGCTTCATTATGCTATTCACTTCCCCCTTCTCAAAGTCACTGAGTACCATCCTTGGCTGGAAATTCAGATGGAAGTCCCCACATAATGCCAACATGGTTTCCCAGAACTGATCATAGCACTCCTCGCATTTGGACGGTAAGATGGCATACACTACAGGTACTACCTTGCTGTTGCTGGCACCATACAAGCTGCAGTGAACAGAGTATACCTGTTTACACTCCCTGGTGCTAATGGGAAATGTACCATCAACAAGAATGTATTCAGAACTGCAGAGCAGGCCTAGATTACCCTCTGTAATGAGAAGGACAACATCATAGGTATGACTGCGGAGTGCACTGTGTTTAATGATGAAGTGTCCCTGCTTCAATGGTATCATCTCCGGGCTTAAATCTTTCAGACTTGCTAAGTCTACTCTGGGATTCGTGCTGTTCCTACGCCTTACCCTACACACACTCTGCTTCAGTGAATCAGTATTAGTCATGGTGGTCACTACATCAGTGGACATGGTTGCCAGGACCTCAGACACAATCCTGCATGGATCCTCAAGAGTCTGTTCAGCATGCCTTTTAATGGTTTCACGTACCCTAGTCTGCACTACCCTGACCACATCTGGTGCATGAAAATGACCAATGCTTTTCAGTAACCTCTCTTCACCAGCACACTTCTCTGTTATACAACGGCCCTTACACCTCTGCCTTGCCTTCTGGGTGCAACACCAGTAATTCTTCTCAGGGTTACTCTTTCCAAGATAGTATTGATAACCATCAATACACAGAATTGGGTGACCTTTCTGTGATTTCACAGTGCCATACAATGAGCCAATAACACCAGGATAACTCACAGTCGGTTGGTCTGACATAGTACCTGAGCTCACCTACAAATCAACAACAGTAACGTGATTACTAACAATGAATGGTATTACTGCTATGTAATACAGGCCTGTATCACTTGTATTTATCACAAGTAACATGAACACAACCCATGGCAAAGGGATTGCATTGCATTGTGACTGGACGACATCTGTTACTGGACAAACATTTTTTAAATGCACTGACGACACATTTACCCTTTCCAAATACTATCACTACAAATATACAGATAGACACCTAAGCCAATACATGTTTCCTGTCAACTAAAGCCTGCTGATAATCACTACATAGAACAGTATACAGCTATAAGTTATACCTACACAGGTACACAACATCATGCAGTATTCTTTTTAATTGTGCATTTCACAATGTAATAATTATCACTGTCAGCTCTATCACTGTTTCATTCAACAAAGGGAATAATGCTTATAGCCAAAATGAATTGTCTTACAACTATGCAATTAACCTTAAACACGACTATCAAAACAGCTGTTACAGCACACATTTACTATCTGCTCATGTATCTACTGCCAATGGCAAATACTGACTACAATATACAACAACTCATACAATTTTAAAAACATATGAGCAGTTTGTACAACCATTACAACAAGATGCTTTCCCATTTTAGTGAACTCTAATATATTAGTCCTTGTAGATGTCATGGTTCAATTAACAAGTGAGACTTACAGCGATATGTATTCGCATAATATTGCTCATAATGAGCTGTACAAACATTATATGTTATAACTTTTGCTAAGATACTGTTATTTACATTACACATTTCCACTACCTACTCACATATTACTTTTACTCACCCTGCCACGTTCAAAACGTAATCTCCTTAGTTTTTCGAGTTATTCATACGCTTTCCGGAAATAAATCCACCTGTTTAGCAATGTAATCTGTTTAAATGTCAGTCTTCAGTACCGGTAGCTTTATAATCATGTCATCTTGTACGTCCACTCCTTTGCTATGTTTTATTTACTGCGACTAGCAGATCTTCGTCGCAGATGCCTTGTCGTCATCAGTGGACATCACATTCATTTAAGCACTGTTCAGTAGTTCGAAATGAGGTCCGCGGCAGTTTTCTTTATTCGAGCTTGTTAACATGCAGAGTTTTACATTCTCGACATTATTACTGACGATCGGAGGACTGGGAGGTATGTGTATGTCGATATTATGATAGTAAACTGTATATATATATATATATATATATATATATATATATATATATATATATATATATATATATATATATTAAGTTCTGGTTGACCTGCAGTCAAAATTAATATAATTTATTGAAGTAACAGAAAGGATACAAATAGAATTTACAGAGGCATCATAATAATTGATCAATTTTAACAAATGCTAAATTAATATGTTCATATGAGTACAGGTCTTGTATTAGATCATATGACAAGAAAGTACACCACTCTGTTTCATGCTGTGTCTACATTTTAAGCTTTATTGTACTTACCAGTTACAGTAAGCAGAAGGAAATTATACAGAACTTACACGGAACACTGTGGAAGTAGTCAATGTTACTGTGTTACCATGTTAGCTGTTAAATTGAGGGGTGCACAACATAGTATGCAGTACTGATGGTATACACTAAGATATGTGTTAATCATATACAGCACACAATATGTATATTGTAACTAGTAATGGCACTTTCATATCTTTTTCATTTTTTATTTGTGAAAATTATAATATAAAATATGATTATCCAGGGGTTTAGGTTTATAACTTGTTTCTTGGAAAATAAAAGTTTTATAATATTGTAGTAATAAAATATGTAATATTAATGTTTCAAATGGTATTAAAATCTAAATTCTAGATTAACACATACATAAATATAATTTTTATTTTAGTTTAGTCCTCTTCTTTCTCCTCTTGTTTTAATTGGAAAAAGTATAGAGTTGATAATTTAGAGGGAGCATAGAATATAGTTGAAACAAACATAGTTACAGGAAAACATAGGTTTTAGGATTAGTTAAGCAATGTAGAGTTTTGGGGAGTAAACAATTATTTTACAACTATACTATATGAGTTCCTTTTGGAAAATAACACCGATTGAGTTACTTTTCATTTAAGGGTCTATAGTTAATGTGATTTATAAATATATGTTTAAAGGAAAGTATTAAGACTATATTGATGTTATAGGCGGATTCAGTTGGATGCTTCAAGATGAGCCCCTAAGAGTAAAATAAGAATTAAAGATGTCTATTTATATATTAGATATATATGATTTGTTAACTTAAGGATAGTAATAGTTAGATCAGATTTATTCAAATTAATTCATGATAATGTGTAGATGTGTTTATTGCCTGGAAACTAAACATATATATTGCTATGTAAAGTTATAGCATATGGAACTTGTGTTTTAAACAAATAACTAACCATATTGGTCTGTTAATATAATAGTCAATACTTATGACAAATTGGTGAACATAATAAGTTTTATTTAAAATTATGCTTTTATACTGATGTTTCTAAAATATAAAATATAATTAACAGAAGGAAGTATTACATATTATAAACTCAACTGGATATAAATTGTTTTAAAATGTACTATTTGATTAATATACATATTAATACTCAGATCATAAATTATACAGTGTATACTAATAAGAAATAAGTTTTGTTTAATTTTTTTTTTATAATATTTCAGACATTCATCAAATTGAATAATGTCTAAAGAGAGTAGCTATTTATTGATTAATTTTGTTAATTAAACTGATTTTTGAGGCAGTAGGCCTAGAAAAGAATGGCTTAATGATTTTCTGATGGATGAGGGTGGTTTAGATGAATATGTCATCAAACCTGGAATTACTTATTCCATGTTAGAGGATGTAAATAGAGTCAATATAATATTGTTAGTGACTAGGTTGAGTTTTATGTTCATAACAGTATTTATTGTATTCCAATATAATTTTAAAAATGTCTGTTTATAAATGCATTTCATTGAATGTGAATGGTCTCAATAACCCTATAAAGACAGGTAGTTTAATTAAATATTTAAAAATAAATAACGTTCATATTACTGTTTTACAAGAAACTCATCTAATGAAGAAATAATTAAATAGACTGAATTTCAAAGATTGCTTTATACTTATAGATTTACATTACCATTCTAAGAGGAGAGGCACTCTAATGTTATGGAAGAAAACATTGTCACTGCCTAAAATAATTAAAACATATTCAGATTAAAATGGAATGTTAAGTTTAGCTGTTTTGGAGATAAATAAGAGATATTTCACTTTTATTAATACATATTGGATACCTGGTATTGGTACTAAAATTGCAAGAAAGTATTTACATATAATTTATTTATCTTCAAAGGGTGAGATTACTTCTGTTCATCAAGAGACACTACTAAAGATAAGAAACCTGCTTTATCACCTACTGCTAAAAGTTTGAATTATTTTATTGATTCCATAAATTTAAAAGATATTTATAAAATAACATTTCCAAGTTCACTAAATTACATACATTACTCTATAGATTTGGTACTCAAACAATTATTGATAAAGTTTTTACTTCTGATAAAGTATTGTCTAAAGTAGATGAAGTTTCAATAATTTTTTGTCCATTGTCCGATCACAACACTATAACTTTTAATTTTAATATCAAATCTAATGATTGAATATTTTGGCAAAGAATTCCAGCCTACGTTGTTAAAAATAAATGGATTTAAAGACTGGTTTTTAAAACAATTAAACTTGTTCTTAGAGCTTAATAATAATAATAATAAAGAAACTTCTGATGTTATCTTGTGGGATGCATTGAAAGTATACCTATATGGAAGAATCAAAAGTTGGTATTTAAATAAAAGAAAGGAGTGGGATAAAGAATTAATTAATCTACAGACAAAAATTAATACATTAAAGCTACATTTAAAAGTTAAAAACAAACAATCACTCGACCAATAACCACATCTCCCCAAAACAATCAGGACAGCAGATCCAAGGAAAAAATAGCCTTTAATGTTCACCAACACAGTAATAGCAGAAATTCACAAAAAAATCAGTTTAGCGGGCTTTCACCCAGTAATATACTAGGCTTCTTCAGAACAAAAAAGCATTCCCATCCAGTACATTTAAATAATGCAGCACAACCAATCACATCCATAAATCAAGTGTGCATATCATCAATTAATTGCCATGGAATAGCCTAATTAAAAGCATAATGAAGATGAACTGCAGCTCTAGTATTCAGAAAATGCATTTTACATCCACTCTAAAATAGAGGTGTATTTGGTTTAAACCTTAAAACCCAGTTCATAAAATCAATGTCAAAACCCTACTATAACAATCAATATCCTATTAAATAAAAATAGGAAAAATACGGGTCTATATTATAATACTGAAAAGCCTTTTAAGCGAACGTGAAAACACCGACATGTATTGCTTGAAACGCCATTATGTCGAACGTACTAAACCGTGAACTCCAAAAAGTCAAAGTGTCATGGTTGGCCCATCTGTGGTAAAGCTCCGTAAGGTAAGTCTGCGATAGTTATAGACCTTAGGGTTAGGGTGCGGGTTAAGGTAAGTGCATAGATAGGTAATGTATGTAAGGTTTAGTGTAGGGTTAGAATTAGGGTTTTGTTAAATGTATGTGTGTGGATTATTTGTTTTGTTTTGGTATATCACTGTAGGGTAAGTGTGCGATAGTTATGGACCTTAGGGTTAGGGTGCGGGTTAAGGTAAGTGCATAGATAGTAATGTATGTAACGTTTAGCATAGGGTTAGACATAGGGTTTTGGTGCTTTACTTTAGGGATAGAAGTAGGGTTTTGGTTAGTGTATGTATGTAGTTTATTTAGTTTGTTTGGGTAGGCAGTATGTAGTGGGAGGGGAAGTTGGCCGACTATGGGAATTCGACTTTTTGTATTTCACGGTTTAGTACGTTCAGCATATTCGTGGTTCATGCAATACGTGTCAGTATTTTCGTGTTCGCTTAAAGGGAGTTTCGATATTATAATATAGACCTGAAAAATACATATATAAAATACATCAACCATTCAGAACAATAAATACAATACTAACAACAGCAAAATATTTAGTAAATAAATAAAAAATATAAATATAAATTTTACAATTTAGCAGCCCTGAGTTTTAAAACACTGTTAATACTAATATGGTCATTGAGACCAGGGGGTCTACCTGCTTCTATCTTCAACTGCCAAAACAGTTCTCTGTATTCTATTATTTATGTATGTATTATTTTAAGGTTTAAACCAAATATACCTCTATTTTAGAGTGGATGTAACATGCATTTTCTGAATACTAGAGCTGCAGTTCATCTTCATTATGCTTTTAATTAGGTTATTCCATGGTAAATAATTGATGGTATGCACACTTAATTGATTTATGGATGTGATTGGTTGTGCTGCATTATTTAAATATACTGGATGGGGATGCTTCTTTGTTCTGAAGAAGCCTAGTATTTTACTGGGTGAAAGCACACTAAACTGAATTTTTTGTGAATTTCTGCTATTACTGTGTTGGTGAACACATTTGAAGGATTCAAAAATAACTCAATTAATTTTCCCTCATGGAAATATGCTTTGATATCCCCCATTTTGAAGCAAGATAAAGATTCAAAATTATGTTCCTCCTATTGTCCTATTTCACTTCTAAATGTTGATTACAAAATGTTTATGTCCATGTTTGCAAAAAGATTAAATCAAATGATGTCAAGACTTATTGAAGATGATCAAACAGGTTTCATTCTAAACAGGAATGTTCAAGACAATGTCATAAAACCTCTCTCATTGATTGATATAGCCAATAAGAAAAAGAAAGAGCTTTCAATCATAAGTTTAAACTTAGCTAAAGCATTTGACTCCATAAATTGGACATATTTATTTAAAGTACTTAAAGAATATAATTTTTCAATAAAATTTATTGACAATTAATACAGTATATGAGAATGTGATATCATACATTAAAATGGATCATTTTGTTAAGTCCTCTAAAAATATTAAAAGGCACAAAACAAAGTTTCCCATTGTCTCCTTTGTTGTGCATTCTATCAGTTGAGTCTTTTGCGTTTTATTAGAGCAAATTCAAAGATAAAAGGTTTCCCCATTATTAAAAACTGTTGTTCTAAAATACAGCATTTTTGATTATTATATTTATTGACAATTGGAGACATTGAATCCTCTTTACAGCATATTATTAACTCAAAACTTTTTGAGAAAATTTTATGTTTAACGTTTAATTATAATAAGACTGAAACTTTATTGATAAATAAAAAATAGGTATTTCATTAAGAAACATAATGAGTTTAAATGTGAAAACAAGCAATTTAAGTATTTAGGTGTAATTATAAAATATAATTGATAAACAAGTACAGGAAAGTGTCCAAATCAACTGATAATCACAAAAAAAAAGACAGTAAATGAACTCAGGCAGCAAACTGATACCACAGGAAAACGTCTCTTTCAAGTGAAGTGCTAGAATTAAGCTGAAGCTGAAGCACTAATGGAAAAGTTTTTAACGCTTTATTTTACATCCGTTTTCATCCACACTTCTTCAGAATGACAAATGAGAATACAAAAAGACCCAGGATACCCTGCTTTTTATACAAGTACTAATTAAAATATCTTAATAGATTAATTAATCTCTTATTCAATTAAAACAGCTTGAAAATGCACTTTAAAATAGATCCAAAAATTCAGTGTCAAAACTATGTAGCAAACAATGCTTGTATTCTTCCTAAAATTACCATAGTGAATATGTATCAGCACAATCAACATATTCTAACCTAAAATATTATAAAACATAAATAATAAATAAAAATGGTAGATAATGAACAAGTTATTGATGATTTTGATGTCACAATATCAAAGTTTGGCTGCTCTCAATTTTAGAATGGGTGCTATGGAAACCATGTCGTTAAGACCTGGGTGTTTAGTTGATTCTAGCACTATTTGCCAGAACAGTTCTCGATATTCAACCCTGGTCTCCCACATGCCACCCCTAGGATCAACTTGTACAACTTCCAACACAAAAAATCTGTATTTAGCTCTAGTACAAAGGCAAGAGTGTTTGTAAAGTGCATTATTTCCCTTGCTGTTCTAATGGCATACAAATGCTCATAAATACGTTGTTTGAGCTTCCTTTCACTCTTGCCTATGTAGAATGAGTCACATGTCATACATACTGCCAAATAAATTATTCCATTGGTATTACAATTAGCAAAGGAGTTAAGTACCAATCTCCTGTCCCTTGCCTTAAGATAATAACTCTCTCCAACTAAACGATTTGCACAGTATTTGCATGCACCACATCCAAACAGACCCTTCTTGTTGGTAGATGTAATAACCTTAACATCAGTGTCACCACGTTCTAAATCATTTTTTATGGTTTTCCCTTTTCTATACACAAGTTTTGGTTTGTCAAAAAAAATATTATGCAAGTCAGAGAATTTCAAAAAGTTTTCCCATTCCTTTTCAACAATTTTCCTGATGGATGTTGTTTGTCCATCAAAGGTAATAACCATACTGTTAGTGTATTTGTCACCATCTTGTAGTCTACTTGGTGGGTTCCCTAGTGTACCTCCCGTCCCTAAAATAGGGGCAAATCTAGAATTTCTACACAAGCAAACTTCATCATAAACTTCATCTAAGAGCTTGTTAGGGTAACCCCTCTTTTGAAACTGTTGTCTTAACCACTTACATTCCTTGTAAAAATCTTCATCTTCAGAAAACATTCTACTAGTTCTAACTAACTGCCCTTTTAATACTGCTCTTTTTTGAAAAAAGGGGTGTGAGCTAGTAAAATGGAGGTACGAATTTGAGAAAGTCTCCTTTCTGTATATCTTAGATACAAAATGGTTGTCTTTTTTGGTAATGGTAATGTCTAAATAATTCAGAGTATTCCTGTCAAACTTAAAAGTAAATTTCAAGAAGGACGTTGTTTCATTTAAACATTTAACCATATCAACAAAAGAACCTACATCACCTTTCCACAAAAAGCAGAGATCATCTAGAAATCTGCCATAAAGTAACCATTTTTCTTTATAGATGGAATTCAACAAAAAGTTATTCTCCCAGTATGCCATAATAACGTTGCATAAGTGGGTGCACAAGGCACCCATAGCTACGCCCCTAACCTGTTTGTAGTATTCTCCTGCAAAATAAATGAAGTTATTTTTTAATACAATTTCCATAAGGGCTAGCACTGTCCTAAATTCATTGTTGGTAAGCCCATTAAAACCAACAAGCATTTCTTCAAACCATTCCAAGCCGATCTCATGGGGAATACTTGTGAAAAGATCCACCACATCCATTGTTCCAAAAGAAAGATCAGCGGAACACATGGAATGGTCTAATCTTTTGAGAAGGTCCCATGAATCTTTAAGTATGTTCTGGTTATCAGACACTAATTTCTTGATCTTAATATCCATGTATTTAGCCAAGGGTGCTGTTACCGAACTTTCTGCTGCCACTATAGCTCTTAGAGGAGGATCATTGGCATCTTTGTGAATTTTCGGTATACCAAAAATAACAGGCACCCTAGGTTTGTCAACGTGTAAATATCTGTAAGTGTCTAGATCAATGAGGCCTTCCATAACCATATCATTTAATAATAGGTAAATCTTTTTATATGATATGTTGATTTCATTGATAGAAATTCTAACATATTTATCTGAGTTATTGAGAATTTCAAACATTTTCCCTTCGTAGGATATTTGATCCATAATTACCACCCCTCCTTTGTCTGGTTTCATCACCCGAAGAGACTTGTCCCTACTAATATCATCCAGCAACTTCTTTTCTTCCATTGTTAAGTTATAATTTACATAATTATGTGAATGTTGCTGTCTAAAGTTGTATTCCAGGACATTCTCAAGATTTTTAAGTTAAAGTTAAGTTAAACCATAAAAAAATATTTAGAACGTGGTGACACTGATGTTAAGGTTATTACATCTACCAACAAGAAGGGTCTGTTTGGATGTGGTGCATACAAATACTGTGCAAATCTTTTAGTTTTAGAGAGTTATTATCTTAAGGCAAGGGACAGGAGATTGGTACTTAACTCCTTTGCTAATTGTAATACCAATGGAATAATTTATTTGGCAGTATGCATGACATGTGACTCATTCTACATAGGCAAGAGTGAAAGGAAGCTCAAACAACGTATTTATGAGCATTTGTATGACATTAGAACAGCAAGGGAAAGTAATGCACTTTACAAACACTCTTGCCTTTGTACTAGAGCTAAATACAGATTTTTTGTGTTGGAAGTTGTACAAGTTGATCCTAGGGGTGGCATGTGGGAGACCAGGGTTGAATATCGAGAACTGTTCTGGCAAATAGTGCTAGAATCAACTAAACACCCAGGTCTTAATGACATGGTTTCCATAGCACCCATTCTAAAATTGAGAGCAGCCAAACTTTGATATTGTGACATCAAAATCATCAATAACTTGTTCATTATCTACCATTTTTTTATTTATTATTTATGTTTTATAATATTTTAGGTTAGAATATGTTGATTGTGCTGATACATATTCACTATGGTAATTTTAAGAAGAATACAAGCATTGTTTGCTACATAGTTTTGACACTGAATTTTTGGATCTATTTTAAAGTGCATTTTCAAGCTGTTTTAATTGAATAAGAGATTAATTAATCTATTAAGATATTTTAATTAGTACTTGTATAAAAAGCAGGGTATCCTGGGTCTTTTTGTATTCTCATTTGTCATTCTGAAGAAGTGTGGATGAAAACGGATGTAAAATAAAGCGTTAAAAACTTTTCCATTAGTGCTTCAGCTTCAGTTTAATTCTAGCACTTCACTTGAAAGAGACGTTTTCCTGTGGTATCAATTTGCTGCCTGAGTTCGTTTAGTGTCTTTTTTTGTGATTATAAAATATAATTGGTATGAAGCTACAACGGTAAATTATACATGTTTAATTAATACAATAAGGAAACCAAGCCACTGGGGATGCACAAGCCAGTGTATTTCTTTGTGCCGGTCCCAAGCCCGGATAAATGGGGAGGATTGTGTCAGGAAGGACATCCGGTGTAAAATTTTGCCAAATCATACATGCAGACAACAGTACAGATATACATATTGGATAGGTCGAGGCCTGGGTTAACAACGACTGGCACCAGTATTGTTGGCCAACAGGGTGCTGGTGGAAATTGGACTACTGTTGGCCAAAGGAGGGGAAGAGGGAGAAGGCATGCCCGAACGCAGGTAAAGGCTAGGACTGTGATAGTGAGGGTCGGAACTTTGAATGTTGGCAGTATGACTGGTATAGAGAGAGAGCTAGCTGATATGATGGACCGAAGGAAGGTTGGTATATTGTGTGTGCAAGAGGCCAGATGGAAGGGGAGCAAGGCTAGGTGTATCGGAGGCGGGTTCATATTGTTTTATCATGGTGTGGATGTGAGGAGAAATGGAGTAGGCATCATCCTGAAGGAACAGTATGCTAAGAGTGTTTTGAAGGTGAAATGAGAGTCGGATAGAGTGATGTTTATGAAGGTGGAAATTGATGGTGTAATGATGAATGTTGTTACTGCATATGCTCCACAAGTTGGGTGTGCGATGGATGAGAAAGAAAAATTTTGGAGTGAGTTGGATGAAGTGGTGATGACTGTACCCAAGGGTGAGAGAGACTGGTGATTGGAGCAGATTTCAATGGGCATGTTGGTGAAGGGAACAGAGGGGATGAGGAAGTGATGGGTAGGTATGGTGTTAAGCAACGGAATGCAGAAGGTCAGATGGTAGTGGATTTTGTGAAAAGGATGGACATGGCTGTGATAAATACGTATTTTAACAAGAGGGAGGAGCATAAGGTGACATACAAGAGTGGAAGAAGATGCACACAGGTGGATTATATCTTATGTAGAAGGACCAGTCTGAAGGAGATTGGAGACTGTAAAGTGGTGGCAGGGGAAAGTGTAGTTAGGCAGCATAGAATGGCAGTTTGTAGGATGACATTGGTGATCAAGAAGAGGAGGACAAATGTGAGGGCAGCACCATGGATCAAATGGTGGAAATTGAAAAAGGGTAATTGTGAGGTGATGTTCAGGGAAGAGTTAAGACAGGCACTGGGTGGCAGTGAAGAGTTACCAAATAGCTGGGTAACTACAGCAGAGCTAGTAAGAGAGATGGCTAGAAAGGTGCTTGGTGTGACATCTGGAAAGAGGAAGGAGGACAAGGAGGCCTGGTGGTGGAATGAAGAAGCACAGGAGAGTATACAGAGAAAGAGGGTGGCGAAGAAGAAGTGGGATTGTTAGAGAGATGAAGAAAGTAGACAAGAGTATAAGGAGATGAGGTGCATGGCAAAGAGAGAGGTGGCGAAGGATAAGGATAAGGCATATGAAGAGTTGTATAAAAGGTTGGACACTAAGGAGGGAGAAAAGGACCTGTACTGATTGGCTAGACAGAGGGACCGAGCTAGTAAAGATGTGCAGCAGGTAAGGGTAATAAAGGATAATGAGAGAAATGTACTCATAAGCGAGGAGAGTGTGTTGAGCAGATGGAAAGAATACTTTGAGGGGCTGATGAATGAAGAGAATGAGAGGGAGAGAAGGTTGGATGATGTGCGAATAGTGAATCATGAAGTGCAGTGGATTAGCAAGGAGGAAGTAAAGATAGCTATGAAGAGGATGAAGAACGGAAAGGCTGTTGGTCCATATGACATACCTGTGGAAGCATGGCGGTGTTTAGGTAAAATGGCAGTGAAGTTTTTAACTAGATTGTTTAATGAAATATTGGAAAGTGAAAGGATGCCTGAGGAATGGAGAAAAAGTGTTTTGGTACCGATTTTTAAGAATAAGAGTGATGTGCAGAGCTGTAGTAACTACAGAGAGATTAAATTGATCAGTCACAGCATAAAGTTATGGGAAAGAGTAGTGGAAGCTAGGTTAAGAAGGGAGGTGATGATTAGTGATCAGCAGTATGGTTTCATGCTAGGAAAGAGCACTACAGATGCGATGTTTGCTCTGAGAGTGTTGATGGAGAAGTACAGAGAAGGCCAGGAGGAGTTGCATTGTGTCTTTGAGGATTTAGAGAAAGCATATGACAGGGTGCCTAGAGAGGAGTTGTGGTATTGTATGAGGAAGTCGGGAGTGTCAGAGATGTATGTAAGAGTGGTACAGGATATGTATGAGGGTGGTGTGACAGCGGTGAGGTCTGCGATGGGAGTGACGGATGCATTTAAGGTGGAGGTTGATTACATCAAGGATCAGCTCTCAGCCCTTTCTTATTTGCAATGGTGATGGACAGGTTGACAGATGAGATCAGACAGGAGTCCTCGTGGACTATGATGTTTGCAGATGACATTGTGATCTGTAGTGAGAGTAGGGAACAGGTGGAGGAGACCCTGGAGAGGTGGAGATATGCTCTAGAGAGAAGAGGAATTAAGGTCAGCAGGACTAAGACAGAATATATGTGTGTGAATGAGAGGGAGGATAGAGGAATGGTGAGGATGCAGGGAGTAGAGGTGGTGATGGTGGATGAGTTTAAATACTTGGGATCAACAATTCAGAGTAATGGTGAGTGTGGAAGAGAGGTGAAGAAGAGAGTACAGGCAGGATGGAGTGGGTGGAGAAGAGTGTCAGGAGTGATTTGTGATAGATGAGTACCAGTAAGAGTGAAAGGGAAGGTCTACAAGAGGGTAGTGAGACCAGCTATGTTATATGGGTTAGAAACAGGAGTCAGAGCTTGACGTGGCAGAGTTGAAGATGTGAAGATTTGCACTGTGTGTGAATGGACAGGATTAGGAATAAGTATATTAGAGGGTCAGCCCAGGTTGGAAGGTTTGGAGATAAAGCCAGAGAGGCAAGATTATGTTGGTTTGGACATGTGCTGAGGAGGGATGCAGAGTATATTGGAAACAAGATGCTAAGGATGAAGCTACCAGGTAACAGGAAAAGAGAAAGGCCTAAGGTAAGGTTTATGGATGTGGTGAGAGAGGGCATGCAGGTGGTTGGTGTGACAGAGCAAGATACAGAGGAAAGGAAGAAATGGAAACAGTTGATCTGCTGTGGCAACCCGTAATGGGAGCAGCCGAAAGAAGAAGAAGAAGAATTAATACAATAAGGAAACATTTAGAGGATTGGAATCAAATGTTTTTTTATAATGGAAAAAAGACTTACTCTGATAAAGACGATTATATTACCAAAAATTATATTTCTTTTGCAATCATTGATTGCTTCTCCACCTAAAAAATTGATTAAACAAATACATTCTTTATTACTTAAGTTTTTATGACATTCACAAAAACGGAGAATAGCTTTTGACTGGCATTTTAGAAATTGGGAAGATGGTAGAATTGGTTTTCCAAACATTGAATTATATGCTTGATCAGTTATTATTAATTTAATAAGTTCTTGGTTAAATCCTAGATATACTTTGATTTGGAAAACTATTCATAAATTAGTCTTACTACGAACTAACAATACAGAAGTAAATAATAACACACTTTCAGATACAAACGCACTATATTTGGTTATAAATGATTTTAGTATTAATACCAGGAAAAACCCTACTTACATATCCTTCATTAATTATATTTTAAACAACTTTAGGAAAATAATGCATAGTAGTTATCTTACTAAAAAATATTCCCCGGGATTCATGAAGCTTGCACCAGGCACAGGCGTAGCGTAGGTGGTATAATGCCAAATATGGCCGCCGAGTGATTCAGGTACAATACAATTCCATGTGCACTACCAGCGTACGCCAAATCTGCGCAGCCCTCGGCTCAGGTATGCTAATCACCCCATGCGCAGTACTGCACCATGCAAATGAAGGTACATAGCGATTCATTAAGTGGTGCAGTGGTGTAAGCCTACAGAAATGTAAACAAAAAAAAACGGTTTACATTTTGCCAAACAGAATATCAGAGCTATGAAAGCAGACCAGACTCATGTATTACAAAGTTAACATATGCCAATGGCTAAATATACAGCCAATTGCATAAGAAAAGATGCACAACACCTAAAAAAACAACATTTAATGTCATGTCCACAGTAACACAAAGTACAACCGCAGGGCATGTGTGCGCAAATGGGAACACAAGGAAAATATATACAAATGTCATAAAATCACAATGTAATACAAATCATAATTTCACCATAATACTCAATGGTATACATGGTACACCACAACCAAGCTGCAAGTGCTTGGCATGGTAACTATGAATTAGTAGTCAATGCTATGCAAATGAGGCAAGTAATAGTGAATTGCAAACGTCCTGCCAGACTAAGGATGTACCATACGGCACAGCACTACAATACTGAGGAGTGGTTTGGAGGTATACATGACATCAGCAGTGGGGTGTGCCACCGTAGCTATAAGCACATTGGAGCAATGCAAATCCGGGCTGCCTGTTGCTAAGCAAAGCCGCAGGATAGAGGTGGGGATGTAGGTATAGCATCGTTTAGCTGAGAGCACATATGGTGCCCAAAAGTGCATGTGTACGTGGATGAAAACATGCCCAAAACCCGGTAAGCGGATGCACGTGCCGTGAACCATGGCTCAAACAGGAAGGTTAGGGGAAGAAAATAAGGAAATGCCGCAGTAGGGTAATTGGAGTACAACTGAGCAATTAACACCTATTAACTCACAGTGGGCAATTGACGGCAGCTAACAAGTCTGCTTGCAGCAACCTGCAGAACAGGATAGGGGAGGTGTCAGATTGCAAAGAAAAGAGAACTGTCACCGCAGAGCAAAGCAAACCTGCAGTAGATAGGCCATAGAACACATTTTGCAAGATAAGCCAGGTTTTGGAAAGTACAAAAAAAAGCAGGCTGCTGGATGCATGCCAGAAAATGGGAGGGAAAACATTAAGAAATGTTAAGGGAAGGGCAAGAGGTAATCCACGGCAGCTAAATGTAATTCAACACCAAAGGCACCACAATAGCAGTACCTGTGGTAAAACACATAAGATACTCTGTAGCTCCGATTGTACATACACACCCTACAACATCATCAGTGTTCAAAGCACAATAGTATAAAGTGTGAAGGCACCTCACACACACCTGTGTATTCCCAAATACTGCACCATCGGTGTAAACAGACGGGGAACTTTTACAATGTACATGTTGGGAGCTGCCATAGCTGTGATTCATCACCATGTGTTAGAGACTGAAGGTGTTGTGGAGGATGATGCTGACAACCACCACAGGCCTTGGAGGAGGAGAAGAGTGTTCAGACCAAGAGTAACCTACCAGGGGCTACATGATCTGAAGATAGTAGAGCATTACAGGGTGGACAGGGACATCTTACAGCAAATAGTTGAACTGTGCCGGCCACGCCTGAGATCCAGAAGCAACAGAGGGGAACCCATCCCATTGGACACAAAGGTATGTGTAAGCTTGAGAATACTAGCCACAGGTACCTTTCAAAGGCCAACTGGAGATATAATGGGGATCTCACAGCCATCAGTATCCAGGGTACTAAACCAGTTCCTGGATGTCATGTTACTATATGCAAATGAGCATATATACTTCCCCCAAACTCAGGAGGAGTTTGCCAGCAATATGCATCTCTTCCACCATGTGGCACACTTCCCGGAGGTACTGGGTGCGATAGACTGCATGCACATACATATCAAGTCACCACCCGGTGAGCATGGTAGGCGCTACATAAACCACAAGGGATACCACTCCATCAACTGCCAGGTCATGTGCAATGCCCAGGGCATTATCATGGATGTGTGTGCTGGCAGCCCTGGAAGCTACCATGATTCCCACATCTGGCATGCCTCACAGCTGTATCAGGTATTTGTCAGGGGGGACATCCCATATGGCCACCTTGTGGGGGATGCTGGCTATGCACTGGAGCCGTGGATGATGACTCCCATCAGAAATGCACACACACCCATGCAAGAATGCCATAATGAGGCACACGCACAAACCAGAATCATCACAGAGGGTGTGTTTGGGGTGCTGAAATCATGGTTCCGTTGCTTGGACATATCTGCTGGAGCCTTGCAGTACTCTCCAGGCACGTGTGCCCACATCTTCATAGTATGTGCCATGCTACATAATATAATCCTGCGGAAACAGCTGCAGCAGGGACATAATGGTGAAGGCCCTCACAGCCCATCGCAATTGCCAAGGCCATCACAGGCACAGAGGGATTCAGACCATGAACACCCTGTGCCAGCCCCAGTAGGCAGACGAAGGCATGCCCAATATGCCCACACCTTGGCAAAGATGGAACGTATAGCACACACACTGACAGTGTAGGCCCCTATGGACTGGCACACCTCTCCACCTGCACACACAGTAAACTGGATGGCACACACACACGACCACCTGTAAATTGTAATGTATAGTTGGCCTACTGTGTGAATCCTATATAGGCAGCCCTCAACCATTGCACACACAACAGCTATTGGAACATGGAAAGTCAACACCTGAACAGTACACGCACCTAACAGCATATGTCGATACTGTATGTATAGGTTCCTAGGTACATCGGTAGGTACATGACTGATTGTCAGAGGCCATTCATCAGCCGAGGCAAACAGTGTCTGCTGTTGCCACCATATCGATTAACCAACTGTCCATCAGTGGAGCAGAGCCAATTGCGAGATCCATGTGTGTAATCACTGTTCCCCACACACTCTGCATGGATTCCCTGGTGCGTTAATGAGGTGCTCCATATAATGTAATCAGGGATGTAGTGGCAAAGCATGGGGAGCACCCATGACAGGTATCTGTCACCCCAGCATGCTCCATCTATGGTTGTGTGAAGGTGTAGCACATTATAGTGTGCGGCTCACTTTGACATAGAGTCCCAATGCTGGAGCACATCCATTAAACATCACTTGGACATACCATTAATAGGTTTCATCCATATGTAAACTAACTGAGTTACACATTTGATTGCAGTATGGAGTAACAGCCATAGTACAGTCCACATACAAAACACCATAACACGTGTACAAATCCCAGATGCCCAAGTGGTAAATGCACTGACTGTCGTGCATGTTCCCGGTTCCACATCCTGCAAGGTCCGTTACATAATCCCGAAGGCACGAATAATGGATGTTGGATGCAGGTCATCAGATCAGGTTTAGCACATGTTAGCAGGTTTATGCGTTGGCAAGTGCTGGTAAGCGTCGTTTAAACATGACTATACGATATGCGTGAAACAGGGCTAAGCTTTGCTGAATATCACACAGATCACAGTCAACGATGTCCAGAACAGATGAAGCTAGCATTATTCACCCCTGTACTAATAGTGCCTGCTTTGAAAGGTAAAACAACCACTGCCAGGAGTAGAACACGCAATCATGTACACAATCACCTAACACTAAGCTACCCGAGATGTACCAACGGCAGGTGTGTATTGTGACAGGTTAAAACATAAACATGCGGAGTTCAGGAAACAGTATACACTGCCATGTACACAACGAAAGGTGTGTTCTCCCTCTCTCTCTCTCTCTCTCTATATATATATATATATATATATATATATATATATTAGACATAGAAAGGGTGATTAACGTGACATCTACTGGCTCTAAAACTCACACTGCTTCACATTTAAAATAACTACAGAATGCGGCATTCAAATGTGGGAGATGTGCACAATTTTCTTTAATTATTGGGATGGGAGGGTGGCCTAATGTTAAGATGTTTGCCTTACAAACGCAAGGTGCAGGGTTTGAGTCTTACAAGGGATAATTGGCTAGGCTTAAGATGGCTTGCAAGGGCAGTTAGCTTAGTACTAACCTATGTGATAGAGAGATACATGTCGATATATACGGATTCACCTATATCTGCAAATATATAGATAGGTCAACGACATGTACACAACCATGGAGGTACAAATAAATAGGATACTGCCAACTACCGAATGTTTTACATACCGACACGCATAATCACGAGGCTTAAAGACTGAAAGACCACAGTACCGGAACACTAGAACCGCAAGTAATATTATCACGATGTTAAGGGACATTTAGTTATTGCTGCCGGTGCTGCGGTCCAGGTAGGTACTGTGTTCAACTGTGTTTGTGATTGCTGTTGTCTGTGTAAGTGTGTGTTGAGGGTGCCGTGTGCGTTTCCGTGGGACTGTAATGTGTGTGCGTGTGTTTGCATCATGTGTCTGTTAGTGCTAACTTGGTGGTAGATCATTACGGTAGGTGTGGTCATAGCTGGCCATAGGCATATGGTTACCACCTGTCCCACTTTAAGAGGGACAGCCCCTCCTTGGGCAGTTGTGTCTTGACAACAAATATTAAAAAGGGAAAATGTCCGAGATTGTAGGACATAATTATGTCCCATATATTATATAATAGTCGCATTAAATAGTTATTCCTGTATCTAAAATATGTAAATGTTGCAAGAAACATGATAAGTAGCTAAAGTGCTACAAGAATAAGTATGTATTTAGGATAAAAGTATGTTCTATCCTGTGTACTGACCGTGAGTATATGTCGGCCTGTAAACACCAATGTGTGTCCTGCAAATGTCCCACTATGGCCATTTGAAAAGGTGGCAACCCATGCCAAAGAGGTTCAATCACCAACACAACTGCAATGAGTGCAAATATCTGTGACAGAAATACACAAGACAGCTGTCATTTAGTAACATTCCCTTACATATCGATGTATTTCCGGAGGTATTGAAGTATCAACCTCACCTGCATGCTATATAGGAACCAATTAACAATGGCTCAATGTATAAGCCTGCAACAACCATAGTTTTAGTCTACTAAATGATAGGTCTTCAATTAGGGAAGGAGCCCACACACACATATGGAATATGTAGAAATGCAGTCCCCACAAACCTGTATATGCTATGTACACCCACCTACATCTCCCCCACACCCGAAACAATTGCAATACAGACTGTAATGACATCACAAACATCCACTCACTCAATTACATCTGCAGAAGCGTTAACATACCTTGTGAGAGACACATTTGTAATGTTGCCATGTGAAATTGTAGCTGTTGTATAATGGAACAGACGGCGATGTTACAGGTTTTGTTTGCAATAGTCCCTTATCAGACGGTTAAGATGACAGGTGCACTCACATGTAGAACCACATGCTCTAGCCATCACACACAATCCATGGGGGACATGAATTCAAAATATCCGTGTCTCTCCAAATAGCAGTTGCAATTCCTCACAACAAAACACATACAGGCTGTCTCCCCGAAGGTAGGGCAAAAGGGCAATGCCCAAGTGGAGAACTCAATTATACCCCACTGTTGCCGTGTAATTGGCGAATGGAGTAACTGCACAGCTGATGTGCATGTAATAATTTACTCAGGAACACCAATTGGCGGCAGGATACCACATGTTACAGGTATCTACGTATATAAGGATGCCTTGCCATACATTCAAACCGTATGCTCATACCATTGAACTGTTTAAACAGGAAAGGTGTAAGAGAGATATTTACGAAGACTCAGAATGCTAACAAGGTATGTAGAACACTCAGTATGTTAGTGTATGTAGAGCCTGTTTTGTATTAATTAAAGTGTACGCAATGCATAAAGTGGGAAAAAGTATTATGCAGTGATGTCTTGTTGAGCATAGTAACGCTTGTAGAAATTGTGTGTCCTGCTGTGGGCCACAAGGTAAACATCTCATACACCACAAGGGATGCTACATGAGGGCTTTAAACACAACAATTCCACACCACCCGTCATCAGTGGTAGTGTTTGTCCAACAAGTACGTGCCATAGCAGGGGAAAGTATATGTTGATATACTGTCATAGTAGGCATGTGTATGGGCATATAACGAGAATAACATGCCTAAGTTGGTCCTGCTGTGCAAGTATGCTTTGCATTATGGGATAATGTTTAAAATATGTGTAATGTACAGTATTGTAGGTAGATATGTCAGATATTTTACACAGCATAACTGTTATATCATGCAAACAAAAGGTATGTCTATTGGCATGTACAATACACAATAACAGGATACATATGGCTTGTAGTCACGGGACACTGTAACAGCATGATAGCTAATTGAAATGGAAGAGTGTTAGAAAAATATTTATTTTTATATATGTCTAATACTTATTAGAAGCTAAAAGGGTTAACACATTTTTATTCTATTTTATGTACAAGCTTAATTCTGTATGAAATTATAAGATGATTTTTCAAACCACAGTATGCTTTCTGAAACTGCAAGATGCACCCTGACCTAGTATTTGCTAGCACAGCAAAATTCATGTTTACGCCTTTTGGAAATATACAGAGAAGCAGGTGATTATCTTCTAGGTCAGGGAATGTATGAATGGTGTATGAAAAGAACAATACTGTTTTCTTTAATATGATTGAATATGAACAATCAGCTCTGTTCGTGCTATGAGAACATGCACAGCTGTGGAAAAGAAGAGATACATGAAACAAAAGACTGCTTGAAGAATCTGTACTTGCTTTGTGCTCGAATTAGCTATAGTACCTTGAATGGTAACATAACATAGTGGGAAACTGTATCTAACCGGTGGTCACCAAGGCCACGTTGTTTTTCTTAGGAAGTTTTTCATAAAATTGATAGTGCAAGCAGAAAATCATGGACAAACAGCTGCTATGTAATGATGATGTTAAAACTTGTGATCTGTTACGTCAGCTTGGTAGGCAATGTCTTATTAGAAAATGTATAAAAATATCTGCACTTCCTGATTTTAGTTAGACAAACTCTGTATTAGCATGTTTTTGTCTCCTTGCTGCAAGATTAAAGTGCCTTAACCTGAACTTACCGTGTATCGATCATTTTTAAAGTTTATTTTTCCTATGACAGATTGGTCCTTCGAGCCAGATAACTCTCGCTCTAGCTCAGGTCAGATGGGCCCGGTGGCATGAAACCATACAGGAAAGAGGCCACATCGGTTCTTCTGCTCTGAAAGACCTCCGACTGAATTGTCGTTCAAAAGAAGCCAGCCACTGTTTCTGATCTGCGATTGGAGGACGAGTCAACAGTAAGACGATCAATCAAGGAGGCTCAGGTAAGGATTAATTTACCTTTTCTTTGTTTCAGATCAGGGACTTGTTACAGTATTTGTTTTTGTCAGGGAAATTTTATATAAATCAGGGACAAAAAAGATTGCTGTCTTGTCATAGATCAGGAAAACAGAATAGGTAGGCAGTTATTCTAGATAAACTGTAAAAAAGAGAAAATTGTGTTACCACATGATAAAAAGGGTTATGTAACAATTTCTAACTAAGTTAAGACAACATGGGAAATAAGCGCACAAAAAGTTCTCGAGATCCGCCTTTAACCGAAGACGCGAAATATATGCAATTACAGCATGCCGACAACGTTAGGTACTATACAAAATGGGTTAATAAATACAAATTTGATGCCAAATTAGATAAACCTTCACTTATCAAACTTGTCAAACAACTTAAAACAGACGCAAAAGGTCAGGTAAGAAAGCAATGTCAATTGGGAGTTCCCCAGGCACACAGGTGGCTTGAGGAAGCAAACCGCAAGGAACAAAAGAATAAAAATTCAAAAGCAATGTTTTTAGATAAAGAAGACAATAACTTGGTAATAGCATTGGCCCCTCCGCCCCCTCCACTTCTCTTACCAGAATATGAAGTGAGCGGACAAGATGATCCACCTCTGCTATATCCAGCTGTCCCTGCAAAATCAAAACTGTTTGTCAGAGATCCTGTCGAGACTAGGTCTCAAACACGCAACTTAAGAGGGGATATTGAATTGTATGAAATAAATAAAAATTCATGAGCTATGAGTGAAGAAGAGATATGTCCACTCATAGAAGTACCAAATCCACAGGCAGGACAGGACCCAACTCTTCTAGTATATAGACCGTGGACACTGGAAGACATCCGGAAAGCCACAGAGGGAATTCTCCATCCAAAAGTTAATTTTAAAAAATTCTTAGAAGACTTACAGGGCATTAGGTTAAGTTACCATTTAAATGGAGAAGAAGTAGAGAAAGTAGTCAGACAAATCATAGGTCCAGATTGGCACATAATCAGTGGAAACTGGAATCCCCGTGACGCAGAACACAGGCCACTCCCACATAGTAACGCAGAACTGGATAACAGAGTGAAAGGTCTGACAGACCGAATCTCTGAGAAATAAAAGCCTAGGGCTGACTGGACTTGCATTAATCAATGCATACAACAAGAAGGTGAAACTGTTGATAGATATTATGCCAGATTGTTAGAGTGTTTTAATAACCATTGTGGAATGCAGGTACCTGAAGACCAAACACATGATTCCCCATATGAGCAGCAATTAAAAAATGCAATTTTGAAAGGCAGCATTGCACCCATTAGCAGCTTTATTACAAAGCACATGGTAGATCATTGCACTAGTAGATTAGTCATTACTTGAATATGCAAGACATGCCGAAAGGCATTTTAATAGCAAAAAGAAAAAAAAACTCAAGTATTTGCAGTAAAAGACGGATCAGAAGTCTTTGTAGTACAGACCGGGAAGAAGGGTAAGAAAAATGCCCAGGGAAACAAACAATCTGATAAGTGATAAGAGGAGTTTGAAGAGAGAAAGAAAAGGGGTGAATGTTTTAAATGCGAAAATAAAGGGACATTTAGCAAGGGATTGCAGGCAAAATAAAATGGTAACCACGGAAGACAAGGAGGGTGAGGACTGACTATATGATAGTCAAGAATCACTAGAAGGAAATAATCAAGAAAAGACAAATGTAAATGTGATAGAAGGAGTAGAGAATGTAATAGAAGAAATAGAGGACGTGCATAAAATCACAGATAATAAAGAAAATAAAATCTTGGATTTAGCATTATTGAGCCTAGAGCTCTACTTAGCAGACGCAAAACTGGAAGTTACACTTCTGGTAGAGGGGAGGGAAGTTAAATTCCTGTGTGACTCAGGGGCTTCACGGACCCTGATACATCCTTCCAAACTACCAGAAAATTCAGAATCACTTGATTACATATTAGTAAAAGCAGCTAATGGACAGCTGTATAGGGAGCCACTCTCCCACAACATAGCAATAACTGACCCTGTTTCAGGGATGACCCAAAAAAGCAAAATTGTTGTTTCTGCAAAGTGCCCAGTAAATCTTTTGGGCAGAGACCTTATGCAGATATTTGGCATAGCAGTAGTTCCAACTATGCAGGGTATGGAAGCACAGCGACAAATGGATACTTTTGTGGTGCGACCGGAGGGTGAAACATTTTATTGGTACAGCCAGGACTTGGTTACGACTGGTCCAGGGGCAGTAACGGAAGAACTGATGAACGTAGCCATCAGTAAATCCCCCTCCCTTGACACTGATAAACAGCATTTGTTGTATTGCACTCTATATTACTGTAGCAAACCAGGACCTGATAAAGAATATGAGCAAAAACTATTTAGAAACCATGCTAACAGATTAGTATTACGTAATCTGTACTGGGACACAGAAGGAAACAGTGTAGTTAGCTGTTCATTGCCCCAGGAATTCCTAGTCCTTTACAAATCTAATCGATTACCACATGTTAGTTTAACTAAAGATAAGAATGTGAAGTGGGCAGACCTAGGAGAAAAAGTCACAAGGTGGGAAAAACAGACAGAATTAGAACTTTCAGAACAGGGAGTACAAAAGCAAAGGTTAAATTGGATAACACAGACACACCCAGCTGTGCACTTGCAGGCAAGTGAGGACAGCTGAGTAACACTCTTACTAGAGGAAGAGGAAAAAGCCTTACGAGACATACCAGAAACTCTCTGGTCAACAGGGAAATCAGATGTAGGACTTATTCGTACAGCAGGACCAGTCACTATCATGCCAAAGTCAGCATTTAGACCTCAAAAGAGACAGTATCCCTTAAGAAAGGATGCAGAAGTAGGAATCAAACCTATAATAGCAGCCTTACTTAAGGAAGGAATATTGATAGAATCTCCCGATTCACCATGTAATACACCCTTATTTCCTGTTAGGAAAGCAAATGGAAAATGGCGTATGGTCCAAGATTTACAAGCTGTAAATGATGCAGTTATACCTAGAGCACCTACGGTGCCAGATCCACACACTTTATTAAATGATTTAAAACCCCAACAGAAGTATTTTCCTGTGGTAAATATTAGCAATGCATTTTTCTCAATACCGATACACCCTGACAGCCAACATTGGTTTGCATTTACATTTCAGGGAAAAAGATATACATACACGCGACTACAACAGGGATATTGTGAGAGTCCGACAATATTTGCACAGGAAATGGCAAGTAACCTGGCGGGATTTATCCCACCAAAAGGCAGCCAGATTTTACTTTATGTAGACGACATTCTGCTGGCAGCCCCCACCCAGCAAGAATGCAGAGAAGATACAATAGCATTACTACAATTTCTAGCTACTCAAGGACATAAAGTAAACAAAAACAAACTGCAACTTTGGAAAAAACAGGTTAAATACCTGGGATATGTAATATCCAAAAAGGCAGAATATTAGATGAAGACAAAAAAACAGCTATATTACAAGCACCCAAACCAACTACCAAGAAGGAAATGATGTCCTTCCTAGGTACGACTAATTTTTGTCGGAGTTGGATTCCAAACTATGCCTTGAAATCTGCTCCACTGACCAACTTGATATTCAAAAAGCCTATGGCAGCACAAGATTTATTACAATGGACACCAGAAGCAGAATCAGCTTTATGCAAATTGAAACAACTGATAGCATCCTCATTAGTTTTAGGATTACCGAAGTATAATAAACGATTTTTCCAAACTGTAAATTGTAAGCAGGGTTATATTACATCAGTGTTAACACAGCAACATGTGGACAAACAACGCCCCATAGCTTACTATTCATCACAGTTAGACCCAGTGGCGCGATCCTTGCCCCACTGTGTACAAGCAGTAGTCGCAGCTGCAATGGCAGTGCAGGCTTCAGCTTCAGTAGTGTTATTCCACCCTCTCACATTGAGAATGCCTCATGCAGTCGCGATTATTTTACTGCAAGAAAAAGTAGCATATCTTTCTCCTGCTAGACATCTTTCCTGTATGACTATACTGTTGAGCCAACCTCATATGACAATTGAAAGATGCACAATTTTGAATCCGTCAACCTTGCTCCCAACCCCTGCAGATGACAAACCACACTGCTGCCTGCAGGAAATTGAGCAAAAGACACTGCCTAGAAAAGATCTCATGGATGTTCCCTTGAATAATGCCGAGGTGACATACTATATGGACAGCTCGTGTAGGAGGGGTCCTACAGGACAGAATCTAGTGGGGTATGCAGTAGTTTCTGATACTGAGATTTTAGAGGCAAAGTCTTTACCACACAACTTATCTGCACAAGCAGCAGAATTGATTGCTTTAACAAGGGCATGTACCTTGGCAAAGGATAAACGTGTAAACATTTTTACTGACAGCCAGTACGCTTTTTCTACTGTACATGTTTTTGCGCAGCAGTGGAAAAATAGAAGCATGATAACATCTACTGGTAAACCAATTAATCATGCGCAATTTATTTTAGATTTGTTAGAATCTATTCAGTTACTTCAAAAAGTAGCTATTTGTAAATGCGTAGCTCATACCAAACAACAGGATAAGATTTCAAAAGGTAATGCGAGAGCTGATACAGCTGCAAAGCAAGCAGCTTCAGCTTCAAAAGTATTTCTTTTGAGTGATGAATTACAACCATCTGAGATTTTAGATTTAAAAATGTTAAAAACAATGCAGACACTTACTACAAATGTAGAAAAACAAAAATGGATAAAACGAGGAGCACTTCTTAAAAAAGGGCTGTACATCTCCAAAAAAAGAAAAACAATTTTACCATTTAACTTGTTTAGATATACAGCTTTGTTGAGCCATGGGCAGTGCCATGTCTCAACAGGGGAGATGGTACATCGAGTGTTTACAATGTATGGATTTACAAACTACACAAAAAATTTTTGTGCAGCATGCCATATTTGTAACAAGCATCATGCACAGGGGGCACTGAAGCCTAAGCAAGTGAGTTTCCCTACACCACCGTATCCATTCCATACTATCTGTATGGATTTTATAGAACTAAACAAATGTGAAAATAAAAAGTATTGTCTTGTCATTATAGACATGTTTTCCAAATGGGTGGAAGCTTTTCCGACTAAAAATCCAGATGCAGCTACTGTTGCAAAAGTCCTCGTTAAAGAAATTATTCCTAGATTTGGCATACCGGAAAAGATTTATAGTGACAATGGCACACACTTTGTAAATCAAACTATACAACAATTGAGCTGTTATTTCGGGATTTCTCTGAAAACTCATTGTGCATACCACCCCCAATCTGCAGGATTAGTAGAGAGGCATAATGGAGTTCTGAAAAATAAGCTTAGAAAATTGATTAGTGAGACACAAAAAAACTGGGTGCACTGTCTGCCTTTGGCACTGTTGAATATGAGAACTTTTCCAAATGTAAAAGGGTTAACTCCTTTTGAAATACTGTTTGGGAGGGCATATTATACACCTCAGTGGAAACCTCTCATGCTTGCAGACCAGGAGGCTGACAGTTCACTTGCAGAGTATATGAGACGATTTTTAAATAACAAACTTCTGCAGTTAGATTCTGTTTCAGATAAAGAACAAGCCAGACCATCGGAAGCAGCAGTAGTCCCAGGCACGTGGGTCTGGGTGAAGGTCGTAAAGAAAAGGAATTGGAGTTCTCCAAAGTGGGAAGGACCGTACCAAGCGCTACTGTCAACACCCACTGCAGTCAAGATCACAGAGCGAGCATCCTGGATTCATCTGACACACTGTAAATTGGTTAAGAACTTTAAACTGGACAAAAACCTTGTTATTGTTATACCACGAGAACAAAATGACCAGGTATAGAGTAAACAGGGATGCAGAACAATCTCAGAAAAATTGCATAATCATCCAGTTAGCTTTACTGATAACAATGATCTTTTTGCTGTGGCCTTTCCTTTTTCCAGCCACATGAGTTGAACTGAACAAACGTGATGCATTACTCATAGACTGGCATCCAAACTTTAACACTTACCAAGCAATTAAATATGTGTATGCTGAGACTTTTAATGTTTTGAACTGCTGGATTTACACAGCTATACCAACAGCATACGGGGGATTATTAATGACTGCTGTCCCCCTAGGGGTCAATGAGACCTGGAAAAACTTGATTTTTGATACTACACCTGTGAAATCACAAGACAAAAATAGCATTGTACCTACCTGTTACACAAAAAGGAATTGTATGTTTTTATAAAAATGACACTATTCAGGTGGGTTGGAGCAATTGCAATGTGACTGTTTCTTATAAATGTTATATTAAGGCCAATAAGGCAAAAACTATCTGTGATGCAAACTATGACTCATATCTTGAGAGAATGAAAAAGACTGTTAGTAAAATACAACATAACCCTGTTCTTTTTAAGCAAATTTCTATTATTGACAAGAAAATGTTTCATGCAGGGCGAGCATATATCAATACTAAAGTAGAGAATTGTTATTTTGTTTGTGGGAAAAAGGCATACAAATGGCTACCTGAGAATTGGTCCGGCAGTTGTTTTTTGGGTTACCTGGTTCCGGCCATACGACACACTGCAGCCTTGCCTCAGGGAAAAATTCGAAACATCAGAGAGGTCAGCAGTAAACCTAAAAGTCCAATCAAGAGACCCGAGAATCCAGTGGGACAAATCGAAGCAGGGTGGAGAAACATTAACTCCGTGAAAAACAAAAATAAACTGACACATATGGACTTGAGTGACACTATTATATCATGGGAAGGCATAGCCCCTGCATATGGCACAGTGAAATCGATTTGGGAGCTGAGAAAACTGTCCAAACTTCTCAAAGTTATGAGCAATGCAACTTTTTCTGCTCTCGAATTAGTGACTGATGAACTAAATGCTATGAGAACTGTGGTGCTTCAAAACCGCATGGCTCTTGATTTCACCCTAGCGGCGAGAGGTGGTACGTGCGCTTTAATTAAAAAAAAATGCTGTTCGTATATTCCTGACAACCAGCATGAAATAAACGACCATCTTGAGGTGATCCAGCAAGTGTCGACCATGACCAAACCAGTCCCAAACCCTCTGACGGACTTTTTCCAGAATTTGTTTGGGGGGTGGGGTTCCATCCTAATAAACATCCTGATTGCCATTTGTGCGGGATTACTCCTATTAAGAGCATGCATTTGTTATGGTATTCCCTGCATGAAAAAGTTAATCAAAGATTTTATAGACATATCAGTTTCTGAGACTTTGTATCAAAGTACTAAAATTGAAGAGTTGTTGAAAACTGAAATGCTTTCATAAGTCTAAACTAAATGACTCTCTTGACTGCAAGTCCAGAATGGAAGAGGTTAGGAAAAAAAGTAAACTGTTTAAGCTTTTAAAAATATAATAAAAAGTATTAACAGGGGGGGGAATGTCAGAAAAATATTCATTTTTATATATGTCTAATGATTATTAGAAGCTAAAAGCGTTAACACATTTTCATTCTATTTTATGTACAAGCTTAATTCTGTATGAAATTATAAGATGATTTTTCAAACCACGGTATGCTTTCTGAAACTGCAAGATGCACCCTGACCTAGTATTTGCTAGCACAGCAAAATTCATGTTTATGCCTTTTGGAAATGTACTGAGAAGCAGGTGATTATCTGCTAGGTCAGAAAAATGTATGAATAGTGTATGAATAAAACAATACTGTTTTCTTTAATATGATTGAATATCAACAATAAGCTTTGTTCGTGTTATGAGAACATGCACAACTGCGGAAAAGAAGAGATACATGAAACAAAAGACTGCTTGAAGAATCTGTACTTGCTTTGTGCTCGAATTAGCTATAGTACCTTGAATGGTAACCTAACATAGTGGGAAGCTGTATCTAACCAGTGGTCACCAAGGCCACATTGTTTTTCTTAGGAAGTTTTTCATAAAGTTGATAGTGCAAGCAGAAAATCATGGACAAATAGCTGCTATGTAATGATGATGTTAAAACTTGTGATCTGTTATGTCAGCTTGGTAGGCAATGTCTTATTAGAAAATGTATAAAAATATCTGCACTTCCTGATTTTAGTTAGACAAACTCTGTATTAGCACGTTTTTGTCTCCTTGCTGCAAGATTAAAGTGCCTTAACCTGAACCTACCGTGTATTGATCATGTTTAAAGTTTATTTTTCCTATGACAAAGAGCTACTCAATTATCCATGCACAAAGGACATGTAATAGCTTCACAGGTTCATAGTTAGGTACTATGCTGTCTGGCCAAGTCCATTTGTAAGCCGAACTACAGTGTTTTCACCGGCGGCACCTCCCTAGGGTAGTGTCCTGTGTCTGTGAACAGCAGAGCCATTTGTTACCTGCACCTGTGTACAGTACAGCCACTGCAGTGATCCCTGGCGTATATGTGTGTCTCCCATCCACCCATTGAGGTATCTCAAGAAGAGTGCTAGTGAGGGTCCCTGCTTGATGTACATAGGAATCATGTTCCAAAGCATGGTGAGTGTCTGGTTCAGGAATGTATCTCTCAAGCATGTCCCACTCATCGTTGAATTTGTGTACATATCCATGAGCATGTTGCTCTCAGTGGTATTTGCTTATGTTGCTTATGTGGAGTATATCCATCAATATTGTTGTGGACATGGGCCCTGTATGTTCAGCAGAGGTCACTCCCCTGAGTATGTAGTATGCAAATGTGTACAGTTGTGGTGTCTGTAGTTGTGCTGCATATGTCATCCTTCGGAGGTCAATAATCATCATGGTGTGTTAATGTTGTGGTATGTAAAGCCGTTGCTGTTCTGCAAGGTACACCCCAAAAGGGGTGTTGTACCCTTGAACGTGTGTCATACGTCAGGAGTATAGAGGTACAATGGGTGCCTTTGTTCCAGCTACAAACCCATTACAGATAAGGGTGGCCACGTAGAAGGATATCCACGTCACATTGGCAATATGGTTATCAAAGGAGTGGGTGCTATATACGTGTGTACTAAGATCCCGTATAATGTCCCATGTATGTAGGGGACTACCACCTATGTGATAGTCCGTGGGTGATTGGTGTAATCCAAAGGGGATGTCTATGCACCTTGTGTCATGCAGCTTGAGGCCATGTTATCGACACCAGGTATCCATCACAGTGACACCCTTATGGAGGGTGTCTGTATCAGCTGGTGGATCAATCATGGCTCCTTGTTTGCAGTCATCTGGAAACCTATTCTGTGCTAGCCTGCACCTCAGGGAAGCATATACCGAACATGAGGGGCCCTATGACCGAGGACAGTGGTACGCCAAGTGTAACTGAACTACAGTAGGTACTATGGTATGCTACCCTCACTGTGTGGGTCCTGTCCATGAGCCACTTTGCATAACATCTCGAGACATAGGGGTTGATGTGCAGGTGGATGTGTATGTTGTCAATACCAGAATGGAGAACAGTGCTGAAAGCCAATGAGAGGACAAGTAGGCTGTGTGGACCCCCTTACCATCATCAACTACCCTGGTAACTGTATCAAAGGAGTCCACCAGGTGTAGGAGTCATGGTCTGGCCCTAACAAATTCAACCTGGGTGGCATCAAAGATCTGGAGCCCACCAATGTCTCTGTGAATGACTTCCATGATGATGTGCCCCATAGCCTTGCAGAACAGTCCAGTCAGGCGTATAGGGCAATAGTCCCTCTAGTTCATTGTGGTGCCACCTGTGTGGAGTGTGATAACTGTTACTGTGCACCATTCGGGGGCCACAATGTCTGATACAAGGCTATTAGTGAATCTGGTGGCCAAGTGGGGAGCCATGTCATTCTGAGGTTTGTATAAATCGCAGCCTGGGATGTTGGACGGTCACATGGAGTCTGTGTTCCAGGCCTTATAAAGTGCAGGTTGGAACTGTGTAGTTGTGACCACAGGGACTCTGCATTGTTCCTGTATAGATTTTGGCCCTGTAGGGAGTGAGAGTGTGTAAAGTTAGCATTGAACCTATCTGCCAGGATGTTGCCAATATCAGTCAGTTCTATAATGTTCCTGCCTAACCGTTGTATGTCAGAGCAGATGTGGTATTGCCATCGAGTACTGACATACCTCCATAATGCTTTGTGGTAGTCCGTGGAATGTTTACGTCGCTAGCTTTGGAGGATGTGATAAGGGATCCCAGATTCCTACTGAGGCTGACCAGTGAGCTACCCCACCCATGGGATTGTACTCCACTTTGCAACAGCCTCCACCTTTTGTTGTACATTATGTCCATGGAACTGGACCCCCAGAGTGGCGTCCGTTATCTGGTGGGTACCATCATGGCTCTGTTTGGGATAGCATGATCCATGCAATCGTGTAAGTGCAGTGGTGTATGTTTCAGCGTTTGTAAGTACATTGTCCATCTGCACGGGTGTCATGATGTTTACTACCACTGTCATAAGACGTCTGAAATAGGCCTTGTAGAAATCTTGTACTGTGTATTCCGTGAAGGGTGTGGTGCTGGGATGTGGATAACAAGGGTGATTAGCATACGTTCAGAAACTACCAATGAGGGGATAACCCCAGGTGTGGAACACCAGTCACATGTTGGTAATGTCCATGTCTAGGATATTGTTGGCCTTGGTGGTGGTGTGTATGGGTTGATCCAGCTGATTGGAGGTTATGAATCCCAGAAAACATTGGCCTAATGTGTCAGTACATGAGTAGGTATCCCAGTTAAGTGTGGGGTAGTGTCAGTCTCACATCAGTAGTTTCTGTCTGAACCCTATTGTCCAGTACACCAAGAAATGAGGGCCATTAACCGTGGGGTATGGTGTGGAATCCGTAGCAAGTTACAATGTGTATAGCAGTTCTGGCCACAGTTAGTTGCAAGTGGATTACCTCTGATGCATTGTGCTAGGTAACCAGCCGGTAGGTATGTACATCCTTGTGAAATATGGAGACACCTCCGCCGTGGGTGTTCCGGTCCTGGTTACATGACTGAAAGGTGTGGTCTGCGTATAACCTGTCAGTGCAGGTGTGCTCTCTGGGGCCTAGAGGCAGGTCCCAGTCACTGCAGAGATATCAAAGTGGTCCATTATAAGGAGTGCCTCGCCTGAGTGCGTTAGAGATGAAGATGTCAAGCACTGAGTAACATTACCCCAGGTTTTGCTTGCCTGTTCCTGTTCTGGTGGTGAATATGTTATTGGAAACTGCCCAAGACAAGCAGTATAGGAGCAGCAAGAGCCTTACATGTTATCTGTAATCCCAGGGCCGACAGGTGCAGGTCATCTGTGCCAAAGCATCGTGTTTTGTTGACCATGTCATTCAAAGCAGACAGATACTGGATGCCTGTGGAATGACAGCAGAAGCATAGGCAACTGTTGAAGTGAAACATTCAGTCGTTGTACAGTGGTATCATTCTGGATGAATGCAGAATGCTTCTCAGGTCTTGGGCGATACCTTCCTGGGCTACAAGACCGAAGAGCTATTGCATGTCCCTGTACATGTAGTCCAGGAAGTTACATCTCACGGCAGTCACACTAACATGGAGAATGACAGTCAAATTGTACCTGGTGAGGTGTGGCATGGGTGCATAGGTTATGATGTGGATCCTGTTACCCGACAGCCAGATGTAAGCGACTATCGCCTTGTGTAGCCTGCTGAGTGGGACATCAGTGTGACCGCCTACAGAGTCACCTATGACTGGTGTGTTGGGTATGTTATAACACCCTATTGGCTGTAGTTGATGGGCACACATGAGTCTGTGGGCTATAAGTAATTGGTGTTGTGTTTGGTGATGGGGGCTGCCTCTGTTGCCTACACAGAGAGTATGGAGAGGTTCTGCAAATGTCGAGTCACACTATGTGTGGCCTGTGGTGGTGGAGATCTAGTGAGACTATGTGATGAGTGGAGTGTGTTGCAAATGTTTAATGTCCCCACATGAATGTCAGGTTCAATCTGGGTTGGAGAGAGCATTACCCCCCAGCATGGCTACATATGTGCATATCCCACAGGCTGTAGTGTCGTATGTTGGGAGGTGAGCATTGACTGTGTACATGAGACAATTGCTCTATTGCCTCATGTTTGCCATATTCATCATATAGACAGGCAATAACACTGGTAATTGACACTTGGACATGCCTGTATATTCAACCATGTCTCACAAGATATGTGAGGTACGTTTGTACAACAGCTGTTGTTACTGTAAGCAAGCTGGAAATGTAAGGACAAACAGTGTACTTGTAGGAAATGAGTTGGAATGGGTGCTATAGTAATTAGTAGCTCATGAAGTGCTTACATGTTCTGAACAAGTGCTGAGCATGAATATGCAATACAGATAGGGTGTTGGATAATATAAACCCACTGCAACCCACAAGTGGAGACGCCAGTCATAATCGGAGGCACTGCACTATTACCCTGCTGAGTATGGTCTGCAAGTCCATGAACCTTTATCAACGTAGATGTTAGCAGTACAGATGTAGATGACAGTACAGATGATTTCACACTGCAAAGCATACCTGTGACAGGTCATAGGACATCATCACCCATATTGTGTTCCAGCTACACTGAGTATACTAGATGTACCTTCATATGTCACAGGAGTGTTCTACCAGCGGCCTGTTGACAGAAGCAACACTACAAAAGGTGTCTGAGTGACATGTGCATATCACACCAGTGGCAGCTACAGTAAAACAGGGTTAATGTTTTGTACTCCTCCCTCATTGTAGCCCATACCACACAGACAAATGGGAGGCATCTGCGTATGTAAGGATGTGAATGGCCATGACCTAGGAGCAATAGCTGTCTCAGTATTGTGGACAACATACAGAATGGGCTTTGTGGGTGAGGTGCGTGAAATATGTGCACAATCTGATAGCTGCTAATAGCATTGTCACCGCTAGGTGAATAACCCTGTACCCATTAACTACCACCTAGGCAGCGGTCAACATTATAGACACTGTGTGTAAGGGATGGTGCTGTGCAGTTCACCTCCCTGAGCTGGTGACGTCTCCAGGCCTATTAGGTAGTCATACGAGGCACCCAAGTTATGACAGGGTGCCATCCATGAGCATGGAGATCATTGGACAGGCATACTCAGCACTCGGGTGACCAATATCAGATCACATATCACCTTTAAGGGGTATTGGCCATGCGTGGATGGGCGACACCAGCCTTCACAATCCTCACCTCCACTACGCAGCATGCTGGCTACCTTGCATAAAGACATGTGCAACACTGTGATGTTGGACATGCTACACGTACATATCCTGGTCTGAAAGACATACGTCATGGACAGCCACCTTCCTACTACAAGGATCGCCACATGCTGGACAGATCCCTGTGCCATACATGTTACATACTCCTGCCATACCATGCAACCCTGTCCATCAAAGCTGCACATGTCATCTCTGTCATACATGGTGCGATGACCGCATGGTAGATGTATCATTAACTGTCTGGATCAATAATGTGGCACTGATGCACCTGGCAGTGGCAAAATGGCTGTCAAATACAGCTAGAAAACCTCACATCCTATGCCCATACATGGCCCAGGGCATACACACTACTGCATGACCTTGGCCGTACATGCTATAGTTGATAACCATCCCTGCGAATAATGTCCGGCTAGCCATTGTCCCATGTGTATCACATGTGCAACACAGGCAATACATGGCAGGATGTTGAACTACTGTACAGTGCCATGTAGATGTATATGGCAAAACACACGCATGTAAAGATTTCCGTGCGCATGTCTGCATTGTCACTGCTCATGTCCATTAAGGCAGTGTATGTGTTGATATGTGACATATACACAGCATCAAGGTCAACAGCATTACTGTGGACACATCCAGGCATGTGCTGATAGGTAAGAACACCAGTACAGACAAACAGACATGCCCACATCATGACAGCATTCACATGGAGTATGAGCAATGTAATGAGGTGACACACATATATGGTGATGATATCCAATGCACAACAGGTGTTACATGTGTGTGACACAAACATGTCAGTCATGTTAGTTTCATGACGATTTGCAAAGATAACTGTTCATATCTACTAGATTTAATACAAATGTATGTGCAGCTGTATCTCTGTACATCTCTGTGATACTGTGACCTTTCTCCATCATTATGTCTTCCAGATAATGCCTCGTTCACGCCTGCCAGCATATAGCCGCCTGGAGGATGATGCCCTCATACCGTACCTCCATGATAACTATGAGGTATTGTTCAGCCATGTGCCACAGCATGCCCAGCAGTGTAACGACCTGTGGCAGGGACTTCGCAGGAGGGTTAATGATGTGAGTGGCCATAACCACACCTGCCTGCAGGTGCGCAGACACTACATGGACCTGATACGACATGCGAAACAGCATGCCAATGCAATCGCCAGGGAACAAGGTAGAACAGGTGGTGGGCCACCAACCCAGCCCCCACTCACACCTACAGAGGAGCTACTGGCCAGCCTGGGGACACCCTCAGAACAGCATCCACAAACACTAGCTGCCATCGTGGAGGTGGGTGTCTCCCAACCACCAAGCCTGGAGTTGCCTGGTAAGTCACTACTGCACATATAACTATTATATCCCATTTAGTTGCATGTGTCACTGTACAATATGTAATGTAACATCATATGCAAGGTATGTTTACACACATGCCACATACTATAGTATGCTACCCTGTGTATGCACACATGTGCATACTATATGCTATTGTACAGGCGAATGTGTTAACATGCACAGTGCACCCTGTAGCTGTCATACAGTCATGGATAATGTTCAAACTGCTGTGTTACCCCTATACATGTACCTCTGGCGTTCCACACAGACATCAGTCCATTGCAGGTGAGATAGTTATAAGTATCAGGCATATTAATGCATAGATCTATTCGCCATGTGGCCAGTTAACACATGTACAAATAATGTATGGTCCAGTCACGATATACAGGTTGCATCTGTGATCAATCATACTGGCTACCCATGTGCAATATATACAAACTAAATGAAACACCGACATAAAACCACAGTATCTGTCATTGCTAGATGTGTGGACAGCTGTGCATACAACAGTGGAGGTGTTGTTCAATGTAGGAATATGTACTATACATTGGAACAACACATGTGTGGTACGCAAACAGTACCACACAGTGAGCTGGGATATGGGTAGCCCACAGGATTCACCATTGTGGAATATGTCCCTGAAATGGGGGCACACATTGTGATGTGCCATCTGACATGTCCCAGACATGTAGTGTTCCGGCTGCAACATTGTCTTACTATCCCATAATACATACCCCACATACCAAACATACAACCCTTTGTCTGCATAACCCTGTGGACAGTGACGTATCTGACATCTATGGGTGTATGTCATATGGGACAACACAGACATGTGAGATAGATGGCCATCACAAACATTTGGCCAACACATGTTCACACATGGCCATGGAGGATGGCCAGAGACATGTAGCAACACACAGTAGATGTGATGTGTGTACACCCTGTTGCACATTGTCCACACATGGTCCAACTATAGCCTTTGTTGAATGGTTATATAGTTGATGTGGAACACTGGGCATCCTAAAAGCCTGTGCACAGCTTGTGGAGATGTCACTTAATTTGACCATATAAGATGTGTTGAACATCATGACTGTGTCACAGCATGACAGTAGTCACCCGTACAGCTTCCACAGACATAGACACCACATCAGGCCACAGATACCGTACATTTCCCTTGCTGCTGTTGGACATCACTGTCAGCCATGCACCTTGTGTGTGTGGTACATAAATGTCATGTGGGACATGGTGTATTGACAAGTCTGCCATGTGTAGATATGGTTGCCAGGCAGCTAAGACATTTTAGTAGTTGTGCAGGGGTGTCATCCGTAGGTCTTCCGGTGACCTGTCACATGACACAGCATGGTTTAGTGTGTATACACCTCAGCGACGTGGGTCACAATCCACAGTAGTTATGTAATGTGTATGCACGCAGTCATGGCTATGCACTGTGTGTGCATTCCACACTGTATAGCATTATAGATTCCTCATGATGCCATGCAATGGCACAGTGTCTGTACTTCACACTGTATAGCAATGTAGATGCCTCATACTACCCTTCGATGCTCATGCACATCTGCTAAAAGTTCATTCTATCTGTAGGGCATACAGACAACACTGCAATGTGATACCCATTACACCGCTGTACATGTGTCAGGACACCATTGTGTCAGACATGTACGCATGTCAATGCACATGTCAGCAGATTACATGTCATACTACATGTTAATGTCAAGGTCACATCAGCCATGTGTACTGTTAACCTGTGCTGGTCCACATGGTGTATCACAGGGATGCATGCTTACTACCATGATTGTGTGAACTGCATGGCTTCTGATATGACACCTGCTTGCTGTTGTGTGCAACCCAGGGATGTATGCTAACTACCACTATTAATGTCTGAGCTGCATGCCGTCTGCTGTATCACATGCATGCTGCATGCCTTCTGTCAAATCACATGCATGGTCTGTCTCTGTGTCTGTGTGTGTGTGTGTCTGTCTCTGTGTCTGTGTGTCTGTGTCTGTCTGTGTGTGTGTCTGTCTGTGTGTGTCTGTCTGTGTGTGTGTCTGTCTGTGTGTGTCTCTGTCTGTGTGTGTGTTTGTGTGTCTGTGTCTCTGTCTGTGTGTCTGTGTCTCTATTGTAATGTAGAGTCTTTCTTTGCATTCACAGGTGATGTAGGTGTGTTACCCTCCTGTGGTCCATCTGATGTTAGTGTTCCCACAGACTCTAGCAGTGATGAACATATGCATGAGGTACAGGCAGGGTTGTCAGGGGCTGAATCTGTGCCAATGGTTGCCATCCCAGCTATATCCCCCTCTTCCCCGCACACAGTTCTCATGCCAACACATACCCCATCACCAGTGGCCATAGGGGAAGGACAGTCAGCGTGTGTTAGCTTGGAACAGGAATGTGTGGTGGCTACAAAAGGTGTGTCTTCACCCCATGGTGTCAGTGTAATGACTGCAGATGTGCCACACAGGCATGTGGCCAGTGCTGTTCGTAGGAGGACCTCTGGCAGACATGCACCTGCAGGACAGAGTGCAGCAGCTGGTGTCACCAGACACATGTTTCAGACTGCAATGGTGGCACAGGCATGTGCTGAGTGGCAGAACAGAGAAGAGCAGAGGCTTCAGAGGGCTGCTATCCATTCTTTAAACAACAACATCCAGGTATTGGCAAATGCTCAACAGCAGATTGCTGACATTCTGGACAGGTGATTGGGTGACATGGTTGGAATCCTTGACCGTGGCATGGCAATCCGCGAGCGTGAGCTGTCTGTGCTGGAACATCTGGTAGGAGTGAGGCGTAGGCCACATGGATGTAGGCCAGCTACACCACCTGGTGCAGGTCAACGTGAATGAGCTACCTCACATGCCCGCTCCCACAGTGCCAGTAGCAGTAGCAGTGCAGCTGGTGCTGCGCTGTCCACACCAGGACACAGCAGGCCATGTGGACATGGCCCTGGACATTCCCAGCGGGGACACGGTTCCAGTGGACATGTGCCATCAAACAATAGCCAATCTGTATCTCTGCCTGGTAGTGCCCGTGCAACCCCTGGCAGGCACAGGTCACATGGTCGTGGCTGGACACAGTGAGCTGTACATCCTGGTCTGTACAATCTGGAGCTGTCAATAATACCCCTGTGTAGGCCAGACACATGGCAGAACTGTGTGCACACATACACGCACACAGCAGAAACATCTGTAGGGCACCGCAACACCCACATACATAACAACCACACATGTCCAATCAGATCACCGGCCCTAACCCATACACATGATGTCATCCACCTCATCGGTGCAGGGACATGCTCATATGGTCTGATGCACAGGGTGAACAGAATAGTGAGATAAGTGTATGTTACATTTATTGTGTACTGTTGACACGCACCAGACATACCATGTAGTACAGGTTTAGAATGCATTTTTATATGTTCACAGTATGTGTCTTGGTAACAACAGTAACAGCATGTTGGTAATGATGCCCTGCTTCCCTCATTAAGGTCTAATTGCATGTGCCAATAAGTAGCAGTGTTTGCAGTTTCCCATGTGTAAATGTGGAGTACTCACAGGCATGTATGGCAATACCAGCATGCTATACGTAGCCTCAACCTCACTGTTAGAAAGGCTACAATTCCACAGATGTCCACACATCTACTGATCCAGAAGCATGTGAGCTGTTTAATAGGCTACAGTGGCTAGAGATGTGACATCCATACCGGGTCACATCACAGGTACAGTGATATGGTGTGGGGGGTTTACACAGCGGTCTGGCTGATGTGAAGGGTAGAGGCCAGTTGATAGCATGAGGCCTCACTGTGTAGCAGTAATACACTGTCACATTACAGGATGAGAACACGCACAGACATACACAGAAACACACAGTAACATACCCACATTCACGGGGTCAATGACACTATAACGCACACTCGATAGTGTTGAGGTGAGGACCCCTGCCTATGTGGTAATCACCTTCCCAGTACTGTGCACCCACATGACGCGACACAGAGAATGAACATGTACAGGTAGCCAGTAAGGCTGAGACCGACGGCATCAACAGGGTAGTAGATTGCATCACCATGAGGGGTTAGGGATCCTGTCTGTTCTGTATGGTAGCATACACCCTCACTCCATGCACCAGACAGCCATACATTCATACATACACACACACACACACACACACACACACACACACACACACACACACACACACACACACACACACACACACTGTGGAGTCCACAAATGTCATTCACATACAGATAGCTGACATGTGTGTGATACACACACCACACCTGCCTATGTCTTGCTTTCTACACTGCAGTATGTACAGATCTCTACAACAGTGTACATGGGTGTGACAATTGGGATGTATTCCCCACCATACATGGCATATATGGTCACACAAGCAAACACACATGGCAGTACTGTGAATCATACACCTGCTATATGATGATACGTCTGACAGACATGCAGCAGTATTGGCCGCATTATGTGTACCGACGCTACCTTCGGCAATTGTGCTGCTATATGCACATGGGAGGACGTAAGTGTTACAGGTGTCAAGGGATTTACAGTCAGTAACACCCTGACTGCTGTGTAGGTTGTATGTCTTCACCTTCAAGTAACAGTAACATAGCATACTGTTTGCACATGTCATTGTAGGATGGCTTGTGACACACCTGTGAGCTGTCTTCAGCAAACATCCATCTGCAAAGGTGGACCACCATTTTATGTACACACATCCATCCATACCTGATGTACATCCTACCGTACTGTCAGTATTTCACCATATACAGGTGTCAATGATGGGGCTGCATTGCAACTGCATGTTGTAGTTAGACACAGATGAGCTGCATATATCAGCTACTGCACATGCATGGTAGCTGAATGCACACCACTACATGTACATGTGTGTTGGTCCTACATTCCTGTCATGTAGCCATGTTTGTATGCATTGCAATTGGTGGACATGTATGATGACATACATGACACATGGACTGTTGTATGATATGATAGTTGTCATGGGTAACTAGTACAGAAGGAATGTTACCTCAGTCAACATTGCTACCTTATGTACTGTTAGCATTCAACAGCCATGGACCTACCTTCCATGTGCATGCATGTGATTGCTGTAGCCACTTGTCTGCATGGAGGACAGCAAAAGCTATGCTATGTACATATGTGTTGTGTGTGTGTGTGTGTGTGTGTGTGTGTGTGTGTGTGTGTGTGTGTGTGTGTGTGTGTGTGTGGGCCATGTACATATCCACGGCAATTACATGTATGTCATATCCAAACATGAGGGTTTTTTTGGTGTACAACAACATTCATCTGTTACAGCTGTATAAGACCCAGGGCCCCTGTTATGTATAGAGCCGACCTGGTTATGAACAGTGGTATCATTGCATTGCATAACACATGATGGAACCCTGTAAGTACATGTGTAGTCTGCACAGTTGTTGTAGACCTATGTACAGTCCACTGGTCATGAGTAACATGGTGTTGTAGTAATATATGGATGTGTGTTGCTGCTCCAAGGACATGGTGATGTCTGAGGGCTACATAGTAGAATGTGGCATTTACCACTGTGATCTGCACCTGAGACATCTGTGATGGCTCTTGAGTGTGTACTGGTCAGTACATGTGAATGGCCTTCATGTACGTGGGGACACTAACACCTGGAGCGGTCCGTCACGGTCTTATGGCCCACATGTCTGTATCTGAGGTATACGGTGGTAGTGCTATTGTGCACAACTGTGCCATATGCCAGGTGTTCCTCACTGCAGAGATGTCCGTATTCCCCATTGTTGGATCTGGATTGTCAGCTGTGATTACGAACGCTACACATCTAGCACTGACGACCGGTGTCAGATATATGTAGTGCAGCATTTGTGCTAACAATGTTCACTATCGACACACACTGCCCTTCCACGTTTAGAATCCGTGTGCATACAAGACAGCCCTTCACTACTAAGTGTGTGAGCATGCCCAGTACACCGGTGTGTAGATAGACACACAGTACATTCCAAACGGACATGTGCTACTAAGTGTGTGAGCATGCCAGTGATACCTTGTGTCAGTTATGTGCCTCTGTGTATGGGCATGACCATTGAAATCCTGTATAGTGATAGTGGTCATCCAGGCAACAGATGTCCATACCCCATGTCAGGATGGATTCCTACATTGAACACACTGGTTGACTGTCTTGAAAGGTGTACTGTCTGTGGCATGTCTCATATCTATGTAGTGTTGTAACAGTGCTCCGTAGATAGGCAGTTGTCCCGCTCACACCACTGCCATGTGTTTGTCTCCATCTACCTTGGGACAGTAATATGCCTTTAGACTGCTCACTCTCCATACATTCCCTATCGGTGTCTTTGCCTTTGCTGATGAAGTCATCCACCTAGAAGTATGCCTCTGGGAGTGCTGTGTTCCAGTAATCTCGGTAGTGCATTCTGTAACTGCGTAATGCTATAGTGTGATAAGGTAGTTAGGTGTATGTTTGACTCCCAGCTCTGTCAAGTTTGTGTGTCTGTGTGTTCCCAGCTGCCTGGGGACAGAGTTATGATTTTAGACTGCTCACTCTCCATACATTCCCTAACGGCATCTTTGCCTTTGCTGATGATGTCATCCACCTAGAAGTATGCCTCTAGGAGTGCTATGTTCCAGTAATGTTGGTAGCGCATTCTGTAACTGCGAAATGCTGTAGTGTGATAAGGTAGTTAGATGTATGTTCGACTCCCAGCCCTGCCAAGTGTGTGTGTGTGTCTGTGTGTTTCCAGCTGCCTGGGGACAGAGTAATGCTTTTAGACTGCTCACTCTCCATGCATTCCTTATCAGCATCTTTGCCTTTGCTGATGATGTCACCTACCTAGAAGTATGCCTCTGGGAATACTGCATTCCAGTAAACTCAGTAGCGTGTTCTGTAACTGCGTAATGCTGTAGTGTGATAAAGTAGGCAGGTAGTAAGTTCTATGTTCTAATCCCAGCACTGCCGCGCACGTGTGTGTGTTTCCAGCCTAATGAATAATGTTTTTAGACAGCTCACTCTCTGTACACTTCCTATCGGCGTCTTTGCCTTTGCTGATGATGTCACCCACCCAGAAGTATGCCTCTGGGAGTGCTGTGATGCTGAAACTCGGTAGCGCATTCTGTTACTGCGTAATGTTGTAGTGCAGCAGAATAGACAGGTAGGTGCTCGATTCCAAGGCATGGCAGGTGTGTGTGTGTTTGGCATTTATACCCTATGTGTTGGTATCTGTGGATGGCTAGCTGCAGGATATGTTCAGTGTGTTTTGTTGCTGACATATATAGTGTCCACAGCCCACATATTCTGCCAAGACACTGGGTAGTCAACACATACATTCGCCAATAGGTCTGGTGAGTAAATGTCAGCAGCCCTACTTGTACCCTTAATACAGTCTGACCCATGTGATGCAACAAAACACACATGCCCTGATAGTAACAACACTACATGATGCAGGTGGCACATGTAGTTTCCTTTTCATTCCTGTCTAATGCTTTGCTGTCATGTGGTCCGCTGTTGTGATATAAATGCAATATCTACATATGTGTGTATATGTATATGTGTGTATGTATGTATATATATATATATATATATATATATATATATATATATATATATATATATATATACATATACATATAATATATATGATATATGTAGATATAGAGAGACAGACATAGATATATACCTCGGATGTATGTATATCTGCCATGGCGTAGTGGTCATGCACATCATCTGTTGTGTGCAGGGTCCTGGGTTGTAGTCGTGTAGACACCGGTTATTTTGTTGCTGGGAAGACCATGGGACATTGAATACAGTGATAGTAAGGCACCTGTTAACAGTTGTGTATGGATCTGAGCGACACTAAGCAGTGGTTATTAATTTGGAGGTTCGGTATGGGTCATATAACTATTCATTAGAAGACTATACTATGCAGATGAGGTTGACAGTAGTGTATCCCATTTATCCCCAGAGTGTGATACTGATCCCTGAAGTGTATGTGTGTAGATAGCCAGGTGCAGGGCTCGAATATAGTTGACAGCATGGGAGGGGGGTCAGGCATACTGTACGTACATTGCACACCTGTGCCTCGGGAGTGCTCCTGCCTTAGCACGCCTAAGCTAGGGGTGTGTCTATACCTGCCTGGTGACATTAGGAGGGACAAAAGCAGTAGTGGGGTAGTCAGGGTAAACAGACTGCACAAACAGGTGATGATCAGTACAATCAGCAGATTACGTGGCCAGCCCACACCTGAACAGTACGGTAATGTGAGCAAGCAGCATACACACAGATTTCTTCCACACTCTACACCACCGGTGTATACCTACGGGGACATTTCACAACACAGTCCAACCAAATGAGAAGGGCTGCAGCAGGCAATATAGACCAACATGTGCAGGAGGCTGAGGGCAGTGAGGATGTGTATGCTGCCGAACAACCCTTACTGGGGTGACATAAGACTTTATAGACCCAGGGTGACTTAACAGGGGCTACATGAGCTGGGGATAGTGGAGCACTATGGGGTGGACAGAGACCTCCTACAGCGGCTTGTTGACCTGTGCCTGCCACACCTGACACATCAAACAGGCCGAGGGAAACCCATCACAGTGGATACCAAGGTATGTGTTGACCTAGGTATACTAGCCACAGGTACCTTCCACAGCACAACTGGGGATATTATGAGGATCTCACAGGTATCTACATCCAGAGTATTGCACCAGTTCACAGACGCCATGTCAACACATGCTAGTGAGCACGTACATGTCCTCAACACACGTGATTAGTAGACCAGCAATATGCATCTCTTCAACCACATGGCTGAATATCCTGGGGTACTGGGTGCTATAGCCTGCACACATGTACACATCAAAGCAATACCCGGTGACCGGGTAGGGCCTACATTCACTGCAGGGGCATACCATCCCACAGCTAGGCCATATGCGATGGCCAGGGCATTAGATTGAATGTGTGTGCTGTCTGCCCTGGAAGCTATGATGATTCCGATATATGGAGTCTGACACAGCTGTACCATACCTTTGCCAATATGGACATCCCCTACAGTCTCCTAGTGGGGGATGCTGGGTAACCACTGGTGCCGTGGCTGATGACACCCATCAGCAATGCACACACACCTGAACACTCACACCATAATGAGGCAGATGCACAGGCAAGACATAGAATTGAGCATGTGTTTGGGATGCTCAGGTCACAGTTCTGGTATCTGGACACTTCCGGTGGTGCCCAGCAGTATTCACTAGCTACATGCACACAAATTGTTATGGTATTTGCTATGCTACACAATCTGATCCTGCAGTAACAGTTGCAGTAGGAACAGCATGGGGCAGGGACACATGGCCCAACACCACTGCCAAGACCTGTACAGGCACAGTGTGACTTGGCGAAGGAACTACCTGAGCAGGGCCCAGTCGGCAGCAGGGCCATGCACAGTATGACCTGCCCTTGGCAAAGAGGCAACACAAGGCATATGCACTGACACAGTAGGTACCCAGGGATTTCACCCTCTCTGACCCGCACACAGTACATTGGATGCCAAACATTACACTACCTGTGCTCGGCCATGTATAGGAAGTGCACTGTGTGCATTTGACATAGGCAGCCCACCAGCACCGTCCTCAGGTCCTGAACACCCCCAGGGTACGTCTATTGACCTAACAATTGGCAGTTGTATTGCTATGGTATGTATGTGAGCATACAACAGACTTTGGTGGCCGAATGTTAGGGCAGCAGACAGTACACGTCCATAGTGGCACCATGACATCTGTAGCACATACGGGGGTCACAATGGTAGCCAGTAGTACACAGGGTGTCCTAACCCACTGCAGATTATGGGCTGAACATCATGTGTGTCCATACAGCCCACACACGTTCCATGCAGCTGGACATGTGTGGACCAATACAGACAAATGATGTACAATGGCCTATGGATATGCCCAATGAATGACCCCAACCCCCAGAGACACACACAGACTACAGCAGGCCAGGCAGTTTGATGTAGGTTGTGAAAGCTAGGACGTCCAACACCACTATGCTGGTATTTAAAGCTGGGATCTGACGTACACTGGTATCCCTCCAAACAGCAATTTCAGTAGGTCCACACTCTGACATGGAGTACCTGGCATACTAGTACAGTAGTGGCAGATGTGTACAACTGTCAGCTGTGCCCCCCCATCCAATGTACACATGTGAGAGGCATGTACGCCACACCCGGTGCTGTGTAGGACTGTGGACTGTGTTGGATGTCCCCCCACGTTATGCAGAAATGTAGTAACTGTCAATGCCACATGACCATTAGCTATCCTGAAAACACAGCATGACATCTGTCTGTGTAGAACGGTGGGGTCAGCAACACAATACTGACTATCTGGACATGTGACACATGCAATGCAGTTGACCATACTTGGCATGCTCACACACATGACGGTATGATGGTAATGTTGGTCGACAACATGCGTAACAGTCATACTGGGCATGCTCACACACTGATACACAGGACGGCCAGGCTTGCAAACACCAGTGGTCCGGACATATCTGCCAGTACATTGCTATACTATTGGATGACTGTGCTGTATGGTGTGTGTGTGGTCTATTGTCTGTACATATGCCATGGTGTATTGTTAATTCAAATGAGCTATGTGCGCAGGGTACTGCTACCAACACGTGAATAGGATGATTCTTTGTTTGCGGACAGAACAACGCCTTTGGATACAGAGTGGGAAAGGCACATTCCAGCAGGTGTGAGCAGTTGTGAGTGGGTTTGCACAGTGTTAAGCACTGATGACCTCTGGTTACAGAACCTTATACCTGTTCAGACTCCAAATTTCTTTGACAGTGCACTACTGGCATACTGGTAGACAAACACGCTTACACCCGCTCGCTCGCCGACATTTGTGCTTACATTTGTCACTCACTCTGGGTGTGTGCGATCCCTTGTGATGTGTATTACACTGGACTACATGACTACAGTATCGGGTATGTCTAACCATTTGGCGATGGCAGGCGTTCGACTGTACGGACTCTGCGGCCTGTCCAGTGACATAATCATATTATATGCGTGTTCCTCATATGATCTGCCATCTGCCTGATACATGGAAACCGATACTCTGCAATGCTGACATGTGAATGTTATTTTGTTAACGCAGCTGTCCGGGTCATGCTACTGCATACCTACTGTACGTTTTCCACCTTTCAGATTTCACGACAGGAGACTGTAGGAGTAACACCTTTCCCACTTTGCATGAGACAGTCCCTCATTAGGCATATGTCATGTGACAATACTCTAGCCATTGCAACTGTCCTGATTAGGGGACATTCTCATATTCTACATCTCTGTAATAGTTGCTTGTTACAGGTCTTGTATACCTGACACGTCAATATGTTATATGATGTAGCATAAGCAACTTGACTGCTGCTAGACTACGCTTTGATTTGTGCTGATATGTATATTTCTGTACTATGCATGGCTGTAAGTATGTTCTGTCCTGGTACGTCTGACATTTCTACAGAGCAGGTCCCACTTTGGCCATTCAGAATGGTGGCATCCCTATAGGTCCTATATGTAGAGCTATCACATGTGTCAAGGCAACACATACCCACAGCCAGTAGTAAACTGACTACCTCAACGGTTTGCATATGTTAAGGTTATTCTTGTAGCATTATAATTGCTAATACTGTTTCCTATTACATGTAGCTGTTTCTGATACAACATATTAATTTCTGACACCACAACACACAATATATGGCCTCCTTTCCCAAACTCACAGGCCATGTGCCATAACATTCATTTTGCAGGACACAACTGCCCAGACGGGTGTGTCCCTCACAGGCGTATGGGTGGTAAACCTCATCTATTATGCTATCATCTACCTAAGGTGGTCAGCAAGTTATGCACTTTCCGTCACTAGCAGACCTCACATATCAGTGGGGGAGAATGATCACTGTATCAGGAACACTGCATAACACATTGTGGGACACATTTAGATGATTGCTACTATTAACCAGACACATTGACAGTCATAGAGCATATGTATTCATTCACGTTTGTCGAGGTACATGCTGTTTATGACTCATACATGTTGTCATCTGTCATTACCTGTATTCCGCCACCTGTCCACCTAATATCACTAGTTCTGGAAGTGTTTAGTTGGACTTTGTTACATTCTGATTCATAACTATGGACGTATGGCACTGATATGGTCCCTATGTATTCCCCTGATGGTTTACAAACTATCCGGTAGATGTGCTCTTCAGGTATGGGGGATATAGGCATCTGCTATGCCCACATAGTAATATTAGGCAGGCCTACTACATCTCTGCCAACTAGCACCTGCACACTTAAGCCCATTATTGCATACCCATGGTTCACCTACCTGTCACCCCTCTATAGCACTCATGAGAATTACTTACTGTGAGCGCAGCTAGGGTATGAGCACACCCCTACACATTGCCCAGTCTCCCCGTCTCGGGACACATGTACGTTTTGTCAACCCATGTGTTATTACACTTGCACAACCTACTGTTCCATGTACAGCTACATCCTGCTTGCGTCAATCACTACAGGTTGCCTGTATAGTGAATTTTTGGTGTCCCACAAGGGACCCCATTATCCATGTTTAAAGTGTAGACTTTGCAGATCTCTTCCACTGGTACTTTCCTGCTGGTGGTTTGGAATGCAGCAGTGTATTTACCTTTATTGTGTGTCTGTATGTCTGACCGGCCTAGCTGGGTGGTGTGGGAGGTAAAACATTTATTTATTGGTCCTCCCAGTAACATATGCCCAGTCTGAACATATGTTACCCCTAATTGCTGTAAAGTAACCTAGTTATGTACATGTGTATATCTACAATGACATATATATTTGTTTTGTGTGTATGTGTATATATCAATACCTGTTGTATGTGTATATATATATATATATATATATATATATATATATATATATATATCTTTGTGTGTGTGTGTGTGTATATATATATATATATATATATATATATATATATATATATATATATATATATATATATATATCTGTGTATATATATATATATATATGTGTGTGTGTGTGTATATCAATATATATATATATATATATATATATATATATATATATATATATATATATGTGTGTGTGTATATCAATATATATATATATATCTATACGCATATATATTTTTATCAATACATACATCTGTGTGTCCATTAACCAATACATTTCCCGGACATAGACTCTTACACATGCGTATTGGGTTTTATCTCTGCTTCAACAGCATACTATTGCCTTAGTCATTATGACACTTCACTCCGGTGAACTTGTGATCAGTATACTGCACGTTATACAGAGGACAGATGTCGCACCTTTTTCATGTCTGGGGTACCGCTGATAAGTGTGATGTGATACAGTGTCATTTGACCTATTACTCGTATGCACAGCCTATTATTCCTGCTACTGTGTTTGTTTCTGTGCACATTCATATTATTAATGTTAATAGAATGAGTGCTTGTGTTACAGAGAATGTACATCAACATGATGTCTACATGTAGTTATGTCTTTCTGCTTTTCCCGGTTTGGGTTGTCACAGCAGAACTCCATTCCGCTCATGGTTGGCAGATAGGTTTTACGTTCCGGGCTGCCAGCCCTGACATACAACCTCCGATGATGGTACGCCCATTCACGCATGTCTACACGCAGATGATGCTCTATCTGGGAATAGCATGTACGTACTAGCTGACCTGCACGGGCCGCTCCATTGCAACCGGCGCAACATACCCATACCCTAGCAATCCTGTGTCCATAATCGCATATCCATAGTTTCTCCAGCACACCCGTGTTGAGTTTCCATGCATAACAGCCATTATCCAGCTGATATCGCAGCCATGACACACCTTTACACATTGCCCTCTCCAGAGCATTGGGGCCCTACACACATTTTGTACTGCCTCGTGTATTCACAGGGTCTCCCTCCATTCATATTTGCACATACGTGCCTTTCCTGGTGTTATGGATTATGAACGATTTGCGGGTTACAAGTGTAGGTGGTCTGTGTATAATGTTGACGTAGCACGTCAACGATGTTATGGCCACTGGTATAACCCTGCCTCTGGTGTGCATAGCGGTGCTCTACTCACTCTTGTGCAGCTTTATCTGACATACGCTACAAGCACTTTATAATACCTTACTTGCTCTAGATTCCCTTCACAACCATTATGTTTGCTTTCGTCTTTCGGCGTTCATTCTTTTATATATATATATATATATATATATATATATATATATATATATATATACACATATATAAATATATATATATATATATATATATATATATATATATATATATATATAGATAGATATATAATTGCATATTTCTTTTATGTCTGTGGATATTTATCTATGCACACATCTATATATATATATATATATATATATATATATATATATATATATATATATATCTATATAAAAGTTACAGCTGTACAAGACAACATACATTTGTTATGCTACAAGCTGCTTACACCCGCGCAGGCGCACTTGCATCTACTTATTGCGAGTTACATATATTTACTGCCACTTCTTTGTGATTACATGTGCCTTATTCCTTATGACAGTTTCACTTTGATTGATGGAATCCGGTTTATGGCCCCATGCGAGACACGCGTTCACCTTTACATGTTTAAATGTTGGCTTTACAGCACAGAGGCATTCATTACACAATAAATTAATATGTGCTATAGTCGTACTTGAACCGGGAATGCCTTTACGTTAGGCGGATGCTCTAACCACTACACTATTGTTGTTCTGCCTCATTTATATGTATACCCATGGTTCATAGCTACTATAACATACGCCTCACCGCTTCACTTACTCAGCAGGCATCCATTCTCCTGCTGGGAAAACCGCAGTACTACACTTCCAACATTCCCTATTTCCTACTGCTCTGGACCCATGCTGCATGTCTACTCACTCCAAGGATATTCCGAACTCCTACGCTTATAGTCCTGGCACATACGTGTGTTTGATTGTCAGGGTGTTCATGTGCTGGTCTGGGTTTAGGCTTCTCCGACTGGTGACTAGAACTTCCCTGTACCTGTTCAAATGTCAGACATAGCTTATGGACAGAGTTAGTCCCGATTTTAACATTCAACCTGTGTTTACAGACGCAGGTGTTTGGGCACCTCTGACCACATTATTAGGTCGGCACTACATAATATAGGGTGGGGAGTGATTCCACTGCATAATACAGGGGGGGGGGGGTTCCACTGGTGTTTCCCTTCACATTTGACTATTTCATTCATTCATATATATGATAAATATTATTCTGGACATCAGTTATAAATTCACTACAGGTATGCAATAGTCCTGTCAACAAATGTGACAGTTGGTTGGTGTACATATGTGTATGGACCTCTGTGATACTGGGGGACTAATTTCTACATTGACAGGGACAAGGCTATGACAAATCAGGGACAATCACGGACACTTCTACAATATTAGTACTATTAACTTGGAAAGTGTTGCAGATTCGTATTACTACTTATTTTATGCAGTTAAATGCATATATTACTCTTAATTGTTGTCATTAGACATTCTCATTCAACACCTTTCCTCCAAAGGTCACTGTGAGTGATTAAGAGGCTGGCCAGTTAATGTGCGAATGCTCTAACCATTGGTAGGGTTGCCACATTGTCATATGTACAGGATGGGATATATTTTGGGGACACCAGATTGTTTAGGCCAACACATACCCACGGTCAGTGCGGGTTTAGAACATTCATTATTTTCCTAGCTGAGAGCCTATACCTTTAGCACTTTAGTTGTTAGTCTGTTTCTTGTACAAATTACGTATTTTCTATCCTGACATGCCTGCTTCAGGCAAATGTTACATGCAGTATGGTGCATAGTTATTTCCTACAATCACAGGACATTTGGCATTGTATCATTGTTGGTCAGGACACACCTACCCAAACAGTGACTGTCCCTCACACAGTGGATCAGGGGGTACCCTGTTTACATCTGTGCCGTCATCACCCTATTTCCAAGTGCCACTATGCGAATGTGTATAATATATTCTCTCGATTATTCATGTGGGGACAAGTGCGTCACGGGCAGGTGTTTGATCCTGGGTAGTAGGTTCTGCATGACCGTCTAGGGCTGGGCAGTCTCGTGCACCACTACTGCACATTCAACTTGTGTCCAGATGTCTACAGGACTGGACATCGTGTCTTGATACACATTCTGATGTGTACACAAGTTACTTATCCCATGAGGGATATCCAAAAATTTAACAAGACCAATACTGACCATTCTTTTGGCTTTACGAAAATGTGTTGGGGGTTTTACATGCAAGGAATACATAGTTTGCAATCCTGACACTGCCTAAGGTGACACTGCCTACTACATATGAGTAGTGGTCACTATGTGTAGATGTGGCTGCGCCAAGCTAGTAGGCCGAATATGGCTGGATTTGTTGGACGTTCAGGTATGGGGGCGGGTTGTGTGCTGTGGAGGGGATGATGGGTATTCAATTATGCATCCAGGTGTGTTGCATTTGAATGGGCCGATTCCATCAGGACCATTCTGTGGGTATGTTCCAGTGACGTTTCTGTACATTTGTATCACACATTTTAATATTCATATGTTTGTGTGATTGTGTTCTACAGTATGGCCTGTCAGGTTGTATTGCAGATGTGTATACTTGTTCTTTGTGTTTGTTTCTGATTCACCCGCTGCTCGCTCGTACACCTCCAGTTCACCTATTCTGCAAACAACACAGTCTCGCCTTTGAGGATTATACCATTACCCATCTCCCCACACACATATTCCTGACACTCCATCCATCACTGCTTTGGCTGATGGCCCATGACACGGTCAAGGTAACACATTGCATACACTACATATGTCAGGTACCTGTATGGTTGGATGGACTACCCAGGCATGTTTCACCTTCCACATGCTGTACATCACGCACATAGGTACACGCCCATACTTAACTTTCATGACATGGTTGGTACACCCAGGTAATACCCGTTCAACTGTGACACATCATGACAAGTACGGCTTGGACCGCATATGTGCAGATTTTGGCCGACTGCTATGATCATTGGTAGGGTGCCACCTTTTCATATGTCCAGGATGGGATATATTCTGGACACATATCCAATTGTACTGGACAACACAAACCCATGGTAAACACTACGGATAATACATTTCCTTTCTGCCTACATGTTAGCTTATTGTTGTAGCAGTTTATATGCTCCTTCTGTTTCGTTTTCTTACTTATTCTATTTCTTGTCACATGTGGTATGTTACATACGGACATACCTATTGTATATGACTATTACATGCGTTTTGGGATATAATTCTGTCATATAGTCGTTAGATATTTACATTTATCATGGTTTTGTTATGGACACATCTGCCCAGCTATGTACTCTCCCTCACAATGTGGGACAGCTGGTGACCCTGACCATTGGCCTGGATGTAGCTATTGGCGGCGTGCTAACATGATGTGTTTCACTTCCACTTGGTATAACTATCTACACTGCGTTGGAATATGGGCACACGGTTTTCAATGTCATTTGTTCGAGGGATGGGGACTCATTATTCCCTACCGTGCATTTGTGTTTGCTTCTTAATTTTGTGTTCACAGGGACTGTCTTGCATGCTTTGCATATGTTTCAGTATCCACGGACACTGACAGATGTGATTACTATTGCAGGAAAATTGTTATATGCAAGCATTTTAGGTTGCACGTTGACAGCTGACATTTCCGCGCCTCCGTGCAGCACTTCAACACACCCTATGCACTTGCGCTCGTTTCCTATGCATGTGGCTGTGGTGACAGCACGCCTTCATTAATATGCATTTGGTGCTACTGTGCCATCTACATGCCGCACGGTCGGCGCAAGCCTAACGCCAGCCTTGCGCCGAGCTTCATGAATCCCGGGGATTATTTGTAATGGTTCCCATAGCTTTCACTAAAGGCTGTCTAGATTCATTTAATTTACATAAAATAAAATAAATAGAAGACAATGGTTTAAAATTCTGAGACCAATTTTTAAATAATAATAACTTACATGAAGCCAATTATCTACTGGCAGGACACAATATAAGGCAAAACAATTGGTTACATGTACCATTACATTTGTCAGTAGTAAGTTACAATTATCATTAAATATAAATTCAAGGGTAATTCTTAAGATTTTAGAATTTTTCTTTAAAATCAGTAGTCCAGAAAATAAAAATAAATCATCCTTCTCAACAATATATATAATTTTGATATCTGAATTTTTGATTTTAGATATGCCTTTGTCGAACTATTCCACAAAGATTAATAATGAAATGTTTTCAGATGCTAATAAAATGTTAATATTTAAATCCATTACTGATACAACCTCGTCTCCTTTTTGGAAAATATTTACATGGAAGTACTTGCACAGAAGTTTCCTAACTCCCCACAAAATTGTCTTAATATATAAAAAAGACAATACCAAGTGTTGGAGATGTGATGAAGCTTTAAATGCAAATTGGATTCACATGATTTTAGAGTCTAAAATAGTTGCTCCATTTGGATGGATTTCAAGAACTTCCCTAAAGCATTGCGATTGGATAATTGTGATATAACTAATTCATTATTATTATTTAATGCTCCAATTCCAAACTCCATTCCAAGAACTCAACTGCCTCTCCTCTAGTCTCTTCTTACAATTGCAAGGGACATTGTTACAATAAATTGGAAATGTAAAAGCATCCTCTCATTCTCAGAATTTATTTCTTTTGCAAAAAATGTATGTAATAGGGAAATACAAACTGCTAATGCAAGAACATCAAATGTTACACATAAAAAACTGTCATGTTTAAAACTTAAAGGTCTTTTAAATAAATGTTAATAATACTTAGAAATTGCCTCTGTTATGGACTTTGTATATCATTTTACTTGTATTAGTTGAGTATTTTAATTTGTTATATTGATTTTTTTATCTAAAATTTAATAAAAGTTTTTTTTTTTTTCAAAGAAACTTCTTTTTGATAAAAGGGGGCCCAGACAAGCTAAGAGAAACAAGGCCTGGAGTCAAGTAGTTGTTGAAATTAATGCAGTTGGAGGAAGAATCTGAGCACTGGCACAGTGCAAGAAAAGGACAAATGATGTGCTACCACATGCTAGAAGCAAGGCCAGGCAGAATGCAATTTCCCTTACCATGGTGGGGGCCCTTGAATCTTATTCAGTTAACACCAGATGATGAATACCTTCTAACCATGCATGAGGATGACTATGACTCAGAAAATGGTGCAACAGGAACGATAAAAGGTGATGTGAACAATGCTCCATTTAATCAATGTCTGCAGCAGCAACATTTATCTGCTCATGAAAGTTAGTTTAAAATCAGTAACACATAGTTATATAGAGAGAATCAAATGCTGACAAGGAATGATGTAACACTTCACAATTCATTATTATTAGATGAGTGCTGTACATCAGCAAATAATGGAAATGAAGACAGTGTGCATAGTAAGTGTCTCACCCCCCTTATAAGCATACTGTACTGTATGCTGTATTATTATTATTATTATTAGTAACATTATTATTATTATTATTATTATTATTATTATTATTATTAATAATAATGTTTTGTAATAATTTTACAGAATCAGCATAAAAAACAAACAGATCACTATACCAATAAATTTAGATTATGTCAACAACAGAATAGGTGTTGCTGCTGCTGCTGCTGCTGATAATACCATAATTATATTTATGAGGCAGACTGGGGGAAGTGGCAAACAGTCCCCAGGTCTAATAGGTTCATAGGTTCATAGGTTCATACTAGGCTATCTGCCCTGGGGCAATTATAAGCCTAGCCCGATTCTGTATGGCTTACGCCACCCCTTGATTTGAGTATACTGTGCCCTTTTTAAGGTTTAGTTTACTGTGCCTCTGTCTAATAGTGACACGGGAGTAATCCCTGGGACAAACCTACGATCCCCCATCCACTTATCGAGATTCTTCTTGAAGAGATGCGGTGAGGTGCTCTGACTCACATGAACTGGAATTCTATTCTAGAGCGAAGGTAGCTTCTGTGTTATGAACCTGTCCCTCCAGCAAGTTCTATTTATTTCTGTGCTGAGGTTCAAGTCCCTCGAGCGTGTGGCTCTAAGGGATTTAGATTTACTGAGGTGGAGCATGGCAGCTTCTCTCACTACACCACATGTAGTAACTCTGCAGAAAGTTAAAATGCAACTCAAATCCAAGCACAACTTGGCATAGCACTCACAGATGTACCCAAGGAACACCCCTGCACATCTACACCAATATCTTCAAACCAAGAGTAACACTTTGAGGATGATGGCAGACATTCAGATGCCACAATGTCTACAGTGACACCTTTACAAAAGGTAGCTAGGTGTAGAAACTTCTTGCAGCTACCCCAGGAAATGTGTAAAGCATTGGCTGCCCAACAGGAAATGTTCTGTAACATTGTTAGGGTTCAGAGCACTACCACAGAGTCAGTTGGAAGTGATCTTCCAGAGTATGGGTGATAATTTCTAGCACTACTTTGAAATGGCAGAGAGCAGAGATAATGCCACAGCCACATTGTTACATAGCATGGTGGCACACCAAACATCAATGGCTACCTCCATTCATACACTATTTAAGACATGCCAGAATCAAGCTGTAATCAGTCTTGCCAAGGACAGAGGATGAGTTACTGTTAGGACAATTAGAGGGAGATCACATGATGCTATCACTGCTTTTCAAGACAGTAATGTCAGTAGTCAAAGTAAATGATCACAACACTTTTCACACAGGCCATGTCAACAGTCATCTACACCTAGCAGAATCTCACATTCGAGGTCACATCACACAGTCGTATCAGGTTAATGATGGCAGTATCACCAATATCAAGTAGGTCACAACATTGGACTAACTCACCTTGCAGTTCTCATGGTAAACCCTCTTGCAAATCAATTGCACCATCATCTGACTATCAACAGGAGACATGTATGACTCATTTGATCTTGAATTAATGTGAATTAGCTTCATTGACACAGCTTTCTGTTTAGTTGAGATGGGGGGGGTTGGGTGGGGGGGTTTTACTCTCACACACACACACACACACACACACACAAACATATACATATATATATATATATATATATATATATATATATATATATATATACACATACATACACATCTCATCCATATATAACTAGTAGGTACTTCGGTTAGCATTGCCACCTCACAGCAAGAAGTTCTCCGGTTCGATCCTCGGCTGGGGTGCCTTCTGTGCGGAGTCTGCATGTCCTCCCTGTGGTCGCGTGGGTTTCCTCCAGGTGCTCCGGTTTCCTCCCACATCCCAAAGACATGCTGTAGGTGGATTGGACACTCTAAATTGGACCTAGGTGTGAGTGAGTGCGTGTGTGTGCCTGCTGTGGAAGGTTGGGCGCCGGGCTGGCAACTCGAATCCGTAAAACTCTACTGCCAATCATGAGCGGACAGGTGATCTGCTGTATTGACCCCCTAACCGGAAAAAAGCCGAAAGAAGAAGAAGAAGGTGCTCCATCACTGAACATTTGACAAAAAGCAGTGCTACAAGGATTACCAGTCCTAAATGTGGCAGGCACCTAAAACATCAAAATAGTAATGAACAAGTATTTTCAGGCTAAATATATCATAAGCAAAGTATCAAGGCATGTAAACTTACACTACTACCACTGCACCTTCCCCACTGCACAAATGGTAACAGTTTCAGAAATGGCATATATAAATAAAACATTATGTACATTTGCAATGCGTTATTATGTCATAAAGTACTTCACTTTGTTGGTATTCCTTACTTGTGTATACTTAAGTAACAATTAAAGCAGAAGCTATTCAATAAAGTAGACAAAAATGTAATTTTCTATTAGATGCCTTTTGACATCACTGAACAGGAATCAGTGAGCACTTAGGGATGTCAGCAACATGAGTATTATTTAAACAGTTAAAAACAATATTAAGAGGAGAGAGAATGTCAGAAGAACAGTGACAGTAGACCATGCTCCATGCAGCATTGCCCACAGATATCAATGCATGCATCAATTATACTGGGTCTACTTCAATTCATTGAATCCCATTTCGTCGAAATTTAATTTCACTGAAAGTTCATTACATCGACAAGCATTTGCCCCCTTCCCCAATGTTGTGCAACCCTGGACTTGATATATATAGTAGGGGGGGAGTGGGGGGCACAGCCACCCACATTGGGGGGTGTGGGGGGCAAAGTCCCCCACCTAAAATGCTTGTCGATGTAATGAACTTTCAGTGAAATGAAAGTTCGACGAAATGAGATTCAATGAATTGAAGTAGACCCATTATACTTTATGTGTTTTTAACAAGAAAGGAAACACAAACCTGAATGTCATAATACATAGTTCTGGAAGAGACGCCGCCTCTTTAACTGTCCAGCCACATGCCATGCATTAGTCTGCCACATGGAGTCCCTTACTACTCGCTGCTAGCAAGTCATCATTAGTCATACTGGGACCAGAACTGGGAGCTGCAGTGACAGAATGGGTCACTTTACCACCAGACTAATGCATAATCATATTATGCAGAATACAACATGCAGTAAGCATACTGCACACAGCATCTGGGTCATACTGAAAGGCACTCCTATACTCATCCAGATACCTGAAATGGCTCTTCAGGAGGTCAAAGACACTCTCAATGACAATACGAGTCCAGACAGGGATTTACTATATATCGCCTCTGTATCTCCACTAGAGTTTCTCATTGGAGTCATGGGTCATGGTTCCAGTGGATATCCAGCATCACCTGAAAAAGAAAAAAATGGGAAAGGAGACAAAACAGAAAAAAACATTTGTATACAGCAATGCACTTTAATGTGAATAACTACTTAACTACTCTATAAAAAAGTTTGTTTCCACTTACCAACCAACACAATGACTGACGGGCATCCTACCATGCAGGAAGAGGTGGTAGAGTGAGTTAGTGTTGCCAGATGTGGGAACCATGTGCACTGCCAGGATGGTGGGCAGAGATTTTGGTGATGCACCCTCAAGCATCACACACTGCCTGACAATTGATGGAATGGTAGCCCTTCCTACTGCAATAGCATTCTTCCTGTGCACCAGGAAAGGTCCTAATTGCAACATGGGTGCAATCTATTGCACTGGGTACCTTAGTGAAACATGCCAGCCCATAAAAGCACTCATAGTCCTAGTTTGGTCCTGAGGTGATGCTGAGAAATAGATGTACTGAACTACATGTGCCTAGAGTACATCCAGGTACTGCAGCAGTATCCTCGAAGCAGAAGCCTGTGAAGTCTCCAGCATGTCCCCAGTCTGTCGCTGGAAGGTCCCCATAGCAAGTATAGTGAGGAATATACATATTTTGGTGCCCACAGGAATAGGTAGTCCATGCATTCCTCCAATACCCCAATGAGGGGGGGGTCAAGATCTTATAATGTCCCTGTCCTTTATATAATAAAATGAATTTCTTCATTGACTTAAGAAATCTGTTAAGGATGGTTACTGGGGAAGTTTCCCTAGCTCTTTTGAAAAGCAAAGCATTCTTTTCACCAAACAGCAGCAACAATCCAAAAAGCATCTTCTGCTATATCTGTTAGTATCCATTTCTTACCATAGCTTGCACACTGAAATTTAATAATGTCACCTTAAAAAGTAATTTGCCTTTATCACCTGGTCTATATTGTTCAAGGTAATATAAAGTGGATAGCACTTATGATAATTATTGGAGGCACACACAACCCATACATTCTCATAAAATATATAAGTTCATCACATGGTATTGCTTGTGAAACATTTATGAGGGAGGAAGAAGTAATAAAATAAACTAATACTTTACAATACCTTCTTTTACAAAAAAGAAGTTGTTACTGAAAGGTAATATGTGTACTTTGAAAGAAACAAAGTGAGAAACAGGGGTGCATAGGCATTGTCAGCCATATACCAGGTTCAACACAGCATACACTTTTTGAAAATAACTTATTTATTCTATGCACTGATATCTGCTGGAATTTAAATTTAACAGGTTCCTGGTATGTTTACCTTCCCGGGAATTCAATAAACTCTGTGTAGGCTTCATGCAAAGCCTACATTGAGTTTACGTGTTAGAGCAATCAACAGCAGCGCTAATCACATGTTCATGCTGCTCATCACACTTAGACATATACAAGCATGGTTTGATGACCAGCAGTAGTGCTGCTGCTAAGAAACCATGCAGGGTAGCACAAGCACAAAAACAAGAAGTGTTCCAGTTTGTTTACGAGCATACCTGCTCAGCAGGATTACAGGAACAGTCACAATGACTATCAGGGGTGACAATACTGCAATAACAGCAGTATTAAAATAGTAAAAAAAATTTTACTGAGTGCAATGTACAATACAACAATTATTTGCAAAATGAAATAATACGGGGGGGGAACAACAAGGTCAACTACAATTAAATATACACTAGGAAGGGAAAGCGTGCTGCTGAAAATGGGCACACGCATGAATGACAGGAATGAAGAAAGAGGAAGAGAGCATGGTAAATATGGCAATGTCCCAAAGATAGGATATGTCAATGTATGTACACTTTCAAGACAAGTCAGCAGCATAACATTAAGCACATATATAGATAGCACAGCATGTACCTCTGTTTACACTTCCTGTGCAAGTATATTATAACATCACACATAACAGTATATATGCGATGGTTACATGTCAACGGAGGTGAATGGTAGAGATATAAACCTCACTGACATGCTCACTGGAGAGGACATTTAGGAAGGACAATATATCCAATAGGGTATATGCCTAGTGTGAAGATCTGCAAAATTATTTGCTTGCATATGACTGACATGTCAGAATACCTCTCAACCAGTCATGGACACAAAGCAACTGACTCCTGGACAAATATTTACAGAAACAGATACAATCATGGACCCTTTTACAATATTATGACTATTAATCTATGGCACTGACAGAATATGTGAGTGTAGCTTATTATACATGTTCGTCAGGAACAGGTGTGTACAACTGTAATGATTGTCAGTATTCTATAAGGAGAATTCACCACTCCTTCCCCAAAAATGACCACTTTTTAGAAGGATTAAGAGGAATAGTGTTAAACCTGGAGTTGACATCAGGAGCAATACTGGTCAGATGAGAGGTCTACAGGGCACATAAGCCATAATCCATATGTGCAAGCATCAAACCCATGCCATTAATTTTGTCACTGAGATGTGTGTTTACTGGGTGCAACACAGAAAGGCAGTATCACATACGCATTTAGTAGAATACCTTGAAGGGAAATCTGCACTGCCAAATCCCAGTGAGCATGCATCCCAAAGCACAGTTTTGTATCTCTGACAAGATGTGTGGGAGCTCACTGTGCCAAATGTGATACAATTGATGTGTGAATTAGCAAGTGATCCATTATAATGAATGGTGCAACAGTTTGTGAGACTGATGGCAATGCATCAACTATACCAGTGTGTACAGGAGGTACATCAGTGCAAAGTCTAATGTCAATGAGCAAGGAAGCTGTTATGTAATATTGTACACATACCAAACAATACATGGAACATCCTCTATAAGTACATGTCAACACTCAGCACATGTGCCACATGATCACTGTTCCCCTCATATTGACAATGAAAATGTTATAGTGCCATGCAATCCTGAGATACAGCTATATATATTCATACAAACTATCAAGTGGTAATACTGATACGATTTAGTGGTACTTCTGTGAGGTAGTACAGTCATGCTATAGCTGTACCTATGCTACAGGTGGACTTCAGACTGGATGTCACCTCTAAATCCAATATTTGGTCTGAATCACATGTGACACAGTGGAACTGTTAGCAGAATAATACAACTCTACCTATTTCATGTCATTACATCAGTTGCACATCATAAGCCTATATGTTTCTCAGTGGAAATGTGTGTGTGAAGGCCCTGACACCATATGTGGACACATGACAACTGAGGTGGATACTGTTCAGTTAATGACACAAATGCAGACAGTCACACAATACTGCTGGGGAGCACCTGCATAATCCTTGTGAATAGCAACATAGTGTATGCAATGAATTCTGCAAGGTTGCATGTGAATCTCAACATGTCATATGTTTGTCTATATAACAACATTACAACATGTGGATGAACCAAGGCATATGTACCCATATAATCAGTAAGATGTAATATTCCTGTATGTCAGATAACATTTCCAGATGTTAGGTATGCACATGCACACCTGTGCCATAGTGCATCTGTCACTGTGATGGTTGTAACACAACTGTATAGAATGTTGATATATTGCAGTAGAAGAACACATGCCGTAGAAAGGCAACAATATACACAACATTATCTAATGTCTACAATCCTCAGGAGGCATATTATTACAGCTGTCTTGGAAAGAACATGTAATGAAATGGCAGCTGCTCAAATCATAGACTGAAATACACTGTTGCAGAAATACAGTATATCTACACATCAACATAGCACATGTGGATGACAACACTATTGACATGTGCAATGTTCAGAGGGCCATAGGGCATTATTAGGCTGGCCAAAAGCACATAAATTCCTAGCCAATATTATACCACTTAAACACAAATCAAATATGTTTGTGATGGAAGATAGTAGGGATATGCATATATGTGTGTATGTGTTTGATTTAATACATACTGCCTCTCTCCATACGTGACATGTGCACCACCCCATGACAGAACTAGCAATCACACATGCAGTGGTTGGAGATGGCTTGCAGAGGGTCATGGAGGGGCTCTGTTTCACTAAGTGTGTATGCATCTTTCAGAGGATGAAATCCTCAGTGTCTGCAGAATTATGTGGACAGAGGGAAAGGGGGGTGTTGGATTCAGGGGACTATATAAAAGGTTTTTCCTGAGTGGTAGTCTAATGAAAAGTGATTTAAAACATCATATACTAACAATAATATACCACCAATTATACAAGTTGACTGGGGTTACATTTGAACATCATACCTGGGTAGGTATAGAAGCTGCATTCCATACAACATAAGACCAATGCCACCATAGATGGCTGCCTTTAACACTGTCAGAGTGCACTTTATATGGGATGACATCATCATTATATGCTGAAAAGAAGATGTTTTGATAGGAGTGTGTGACTTAACTGTGGACTCACATCCTAAGGAATACATACACTCAAGTTGAGTGATGTGTGTTTAGAACCCCTACCTATCTAGTTAGATAAGCTATAGTACACAGTGCTTAATGCTAGTGCCATGACACAAATCTACCTTTAATAGTGTCGGAGTACACTTTATGGAGGATGACATCATTAGTGTATGCTGAGATGAAGATGCTGACAGGAGTGGCTGACATACCTGTGGACTTAAATCACAGTGTAAAAGTGATCCATATTGATAACTGAAGGAATACAGACACTGAAGTTCACTGCTGTGAGATTAGAAGCCCTACCTACTTAATTAAACAAGCTATTGAACAACATATTTACCATTTGTACCACTGTATTAGTCTGCTTTTAATGGTGTCAGTGTGCACTTTATAGAGGATGATATCATCAGTGTCTGCTGAGAAGAGGATGTTAGGAGGGCTGAATGAAATTGGTGTGGTGTCATGTAGCAATGTAAAAGTATCTTCTGAATGCTACTTGAGTGAGGGTGGCAACCACTATCTCTCTAATTACATGATCTATATTATTTCATCAAACATATACATCATCGACCAGCATTTCATCGGAACCCCTTTCATGTGGGGGGGCTGCACCCCCACACCCCCCTGCTAATTATATATAACAAATCTGAGATTGCACCAGAGTGGGAAAGGGCAAATTTCCTGATCCCACCATAATATTATCTCAATCAGAATGGTTTGACAAATGGCATGTTCGACAAAATTGCATCTGAAATGCTGTTTGATGATGTGAAGTTTCAATGAAATAATAGGGACCCCTACTTACACAAGTTAGAGAACACAATAGTTATTGCTCATGCCACTTCAGTACTCTGATTTTAACTGTGTCAGAGTGCAGTTTAAAGAGGATGACATCATCAATTTATGCTGTGAAGACGATCTTGGGAGGGCTGTATCAAACTGCTGTGGAGTCCTAGCAGTGTAAAAGTATCTTCTGAATGCTTCTTGAGTGAAGGCAGCAGGACATAGATTCATAGTCTTCTGACTGCACAGGCACACACAGTCATACATACGGATATGCATGCACGCGCATGTGCACACGCACACATGCGCACACACACACACACACACACACACACACACACACACACACACACACACACACACACACACACGCATTGTCTGCTGTACAATTAGAACCCCTGTTGATCTAATTACACAAGCTAGACAACATATTATGTCACCACAGAAGTCTGATTTTAACACTGTCAGAGTGCACTTTATAGAGGATGGCATCATCATAGTTTTGCAGGTAACATATACTGTTGACTTGTTTGTAAAGCCAGGACTTGTGACAGGACTGAGTGAGCACAATTACAAAAGTACACATAAATACATCCTGGCAACCTAGGTGAAAGAAGCTATCAAGAATGCATATTGCAGAAGTGAGATAGACATGTACCTGTTTGTTAGGATGTTGTGCAGAAGACACACAAGCACACACACACACACACACACACACACACACACACACACACACACACACACACACACACACACATGCAAGTTCATTTAGGATGTTCACTGCATCATCTAGTGGAATGCATTTTTGAGCATTCCAGTTTTCTGGTTTTACATAGGGGATAAATTAATCTTTGTTGAAATGTGTGAGGTTACATGTTATGCTGAAATTTGTCTGATTTTAAATATTAGTTTGCTTTCTTGTTACGTGAGTAGGGAGATGATCACTTAGGGTATCTGGAAGGGTAACTGAGGTAAAGATTTTATGAGACATACAGGTAAGAATCCAGTCAATTAATGTTCCCTTTGTGTTGCTTTTATTATAATGGGGGTGAGAGTAATAATCAGCTGTGAGAGATCATAGATAATTAATGATTGGTTAGGTGAGTAGGAGGGGAAAGATAGAGAGAGAGAGAGAGAGAGAGAGAGCGAGAGATAGAGAGAGAGAGAGAGAGAGAGAGAGAGAGACCAACAGGCATTATTAAAATCATCCAGGATGTATTTTCTTGGGAGATGTTGGATGAGACCCAGCAGATTTCTTCTGCAAGAGAGAAAATCATGTAACCATAATACTTGTACAAGCCCTTCCTCATAGCCAGCACAGTGAAAAAATTAATAAATGGGATAAAGATTCATAGTTGCCTTCTTCTTACACCTCTGATACTACTACAACAGATATATTCAAAATACCTCTAAGCATGTGTGTCAGCTGAAAATATGCAGTTCTTGGACATGTCTGCTGCTGGTGGATAATTCAGGAAATTCTGGACTATTGTTCATCTGCTAGTCCTCCACAGCAGTCAAGCAGTCAGACAGTGCATGGAGTTTCTTTTTATTATGACCCCTGCCATGGCAAGATGCAGTACACATTACCATCCCACACCCAATACTGATGATAAGTTGAGTTGTGCTCACACCTCCGCCTATCCATGATGGAAATGTGCTGCTGTCCTCCATCACTCAGCTTTCAGTAACTAGGTTTTTCAAGCAGTCTTCCATCTCCCAAAAGTGAGTCTCAACTTTGCCTATCCTCCTCATGACTGCTTTGCTAGTATTTGTCACCTCCAACCTTCCATCCTCTTGTAACTAACTATCATTTGCTGGCAGCTGCTTCATCCCATCTGAAAGCATCACCACTCTGCACCTTCCTCCTTCAGCCAGCAGTTAGTAATGGGTGAAAAACCTCTGCCTATACATAGTTACCGTAAATTATGATATTTGTTTATCCCGACACCCCTTTCTGTGTGTTGGTGACTTCAAATGCAAGGCAGACATTCAACTCTTTTGTGAATGTCACTCTAAAGTGCACTCATGACAGTGCACATGTTCTGGCTGGTACACTAAGACTAAGACTGTATTATCCTGAGATACAGCGATATCAAAGTTAGTAGTATAAGCAGCAGGGGACTATATGGTACAGCAACTACGTCTGGAAGGGGGACTGCAAAACCGCTTTTAAAGTGTGTTGGAGAGAGATTTAAATGTTGATGTTTCTCAGCATATTTATACTTTTGCAATCATACTTATTAGTCAATCAGAAATGAGTAGCATTTCTGTCACAATATTGGTGATTTCTCTGCTCCCCTCTAAACCCCATTACCTTTGACATGTATTTATTTATTTATTTTTGTTTCTTTTGTTAACCAGAATAGTGTAACTGAGCAGGATCCATTTTTTTGTACAGGATGCCCAGGGAGAAATATGTTATCTATTACAACAAGCCAAAATATATATGTATATATTTATATATATATATATATATATATATATATATATATATATATATAAATATATATATATATATATATATATATATATATATATATATATATATAAGGTCCTGGGGCACAAAATTAAAACTAGAAACAACAAACTGCATCCTGGGCAACAGTGTGAAGCTTCTCTAGTAGAAAAATGGATCCAAACCAAATGTAAAGTAAATCCTTTATTGTGTACAAAAATATTGTTTAGTACATACAGATGGCACACTCCTTTATCATGCACTTACATCCCAAACAGCCTCAGGACTTCATCAGTACAAAATGGTGATGTCTGTCTTCTGCCTCATTTTAATACTAGATGAATGTTGCATGATAAGGAATCAATTAGTTAATACTATCTTAAAGACCCAGTACCTTCCACATAAAAAATAACATTAGTGAGCTAGTGAGTAAAGTGAATAAAATGTTATAGGTGAATGAAATGTAAATATATATATATATATATATATATATATATATATATATAAATGTGTAAAAATGAATTAAAATACAACCCCAAGTTCCCACACTTTAAAAAATACTGTTTTAGTATTGTCAACTAATCAGGTCACCAAAAACCCACAATGATAGAATACACACATAATGTTACTACTGATAAAATCCATACAACAATCGCTGTTTTCAAGTGAAAAAATGAATCAAAATAAGACATATATTAATACTGAGTGTAAAAAATAAAATCATAAAATTAAAAATAATTATGATGATATAAAATAATGTATATAAACCTTATTTCAAAAACTATAAACTCTCCCTGGGTGTTCAAAGCTTGGTATTGTTTTATTTTAAAACTGGCAAGATTAAAGTGATGTCAAAAATGTTGCATTTAACCTCGCCTGTCAGTGAAGCTTTCTGTATTCCAGCTTAGTCTCCCAAGCCCCTCTCCAAGGGTCATAGGGTAGTACTTCCAAAATCCCAAAATGGAACTTTTTAAAATTCACACAAAGAATAGAATGCTTATAAAGTGCACTACTGGTGTCAGTCTTGTTGATATCACACCACTGTTCATAAATCCTCTTTTTTTAAGGGGCCTTTTGGTCTTACCAATGTAAAATGCTGGGCATGAATCACATCTGGCTATTTACACTAATCCAATAGTATTGCAATTCCCATAAGATAAAATAACATGGTATCTGTGTAACTCATTTAAAAATATTTCATGTCATGTTCTTTAAAAATAAACTCACATTGCTGACATTTACCACAACATTGGGTATCATTGTTGTTAATGCCTCCCAAGTATCTACTGTTGGTCTCAGATTTTAATGTCTTAAAGTTAGCTGTTGTTCTATATACACAAAATTTGGGGATTCCCCTAAGATCCTGAATAATTCTTTGTTATGACTGAACATCATCCAATTCATTAAAATAAAATAAAAGCACCGGACCACCAACATCAGACAAAATACTTATAAATTTATTTTCAATGCCAAATAACTAAGAGCTTTTGCCAGTAATACACCTGGCTTCATCAGAGTCATCTGGACAATAAACACACATCCTGTAAAATATTCCAGTACAACACCCCACTAACCAATCCCTGAACAAATCATAAATTACATCACATGACAGTTGTAAATCATTAACAAGTTAAAACATAAAAAACTATATATGTTTATGTCTATACATGAATTATTTTTAAAGCACCTACTAATTAATATATATATATATATATATATATATATATATATATATATATATTTACATTAGTAGTTAATTACCATATACAATATAAAAGCAGACCAAAATGAGTAAAGACAACCCATAAAGAAGAAAGACTATTTTAAATCACATTACCCCTATATTTTAAAACAGGCATTAGGGAGGTATTTTCATTTAGTCCTTATTTTTTTTTACTTTTATTACTTTTTTTTTTAAATATAGGCCTCTGAAAAATGCATACACACTTTGTGAAACAGAGCCCCTCCATGACCCTCTGCAAGCCATCTCCAGACCACTGGATGTGTGATTGCTAATTCTGTCATGGGGTGCTGCACATGTGACATATGGAGAGAGGCAGTTTATATTAAATCAAACACATACACAGATATGCACATATCCCTACTATCTTCCATCACAAACATATTTGATTTGTGTTTAAGTGGTATAATATTGGCTAGGAATTTATGTGCTTTTGGCCAGCCTAATAATGCTCTATGGCCCTCTGAACATTGCACATGTCAATAGTGTTGTCATCCACATGTGCTATGTTGAAGTGTAGATATACTGTATTTCTGCAACAGTGTATTTCAGTCTATGATTTGAGCAGCTGCCATTTCATTACATGTTCTTTCCAAGACAGCTGTAATAATATGCCTCCTGAGGATTGTAAACATTAGATAATGTTGTGTATATTGTTGCCTTTCTACGGCATGTGTTCTTCTACTGCAGTATATCAACATTCTACACAGTTGTGTTACAACCATCACAGTGACAGATGCACTATGGCACAGGTGTGCATGTGCATACCTAACATCTGGAAATGTTATCTGACATACAGGAATATAACATCTTACTGATTATATGGGTACATATGCCTTGGTTCATCCACATGTTGTAATGTTGTTATATAGACAAACATATGACATGTTGAGATTCACATGCAACCTTGCAGAATTCATTGCATGCACTATGTTGCTATTCACAAGGATTATGCAGGTGCTCCCCAGCAGTATTGTATGACTGTCAGCATTTGTGTCATTAACTGTTCTGCATGAACAGTATCCACCTCAGTTGTCATGTGTCCACATATGATGTCAATCTCACAAACTGTTGCACCATTCATTATAAAGGATCTCTTGTTAATTCACACATCAATTGTAGATGCTTCATACAATATCCATTGCTATTACATGTGAGAGATGCATGTAATACACAGCTATGTGTAGGGAATCCACTCATAATAGTGTGTTGTTTGTAAGAATTGTTATCTGTGTGGCTGATAGGGATGTCAGCCAGGAATGCTTTAGTCAAGTGTATCACATTTGGCACAATGAGGTCCCACACATCTTGTCAGCCATACAGAACTGTGCTTTGGGATGTATGCCCACTGGGATTTGACAGTGCATATTTCCCTTCAAGGTATTCTACTAAATGCGTATGTGATACTGCCTTTCTGTGTTGCACCCAGTAAACACACATCTCAGTGACAAAATTAATGGCATGGGTTTGATGCTTGCACATATGGATTATGGCTTATGTGTCCTGCAGACCTCTCAACTGGCCAGTATCGCTCCTGATTTCAACTCCAGGTTTAACACTATTCCTCTTAATCCTTCTAAAAAGTGGTCATTTTTGGGGAAGGAGTGGTGAATTCTCCTTATAGAATACTGACAATCATTACAGTTGTACACACCTGTTCCTGAAGAACATGTATAATAAGCTACACTCACATATTCTGTCAGTGCCATAGATTAATAGTCATAATATTGTAAAAGGGTCCATGATTGTATCTGTTTCTGTAAATATTTGTCCAGGAGTCAGTTGCTATGTGTCCATGACTGGTTGAGAGGTATTCTGACATGTCAGTCATATTCAAGCAAATCATTTTGCAGATCTTCACACTAGGCATATACCCCTATTGGATATATTGTCCTTCCTAAATGTCCTCTCCAATGAGCATGTCAGTGATGTTTATATCGCAACCATTCACCTCCGTTGACATGTAACCATCGCATATATACTGTTATGTGTGATGTTATAATATACTTGCACAGGAAGTGTAAACAGAGGTACATGCTGTGCTATCTATATATGTGCTTAATGTTATGCTGCTGACTTGTCTTGGAAGTGTACATACATTGACATATCCTATCTTTGGGACATTGCCATATTTACCATGCTCTCTTCCTCTTTCTTCATTCCTGTCATTCATGCTTGTGCCCATTTTCAGCAGCACGCTTTCCCTTCCTAGTGTATATTTAATTGTAGTTGACCTTGTTGTTTCCCCCCTGTTTTATTTCATTTTGCAAATAATTGTTGTATTGTACATTGCACTCAGTAAAATTTTCTTTACTATTTTAATACTGCTGTTATTGCAGTATTGTCACCTCTGATAGTCATTGTGACTGTTCCTGTAATCCTGCTGAGCAGGTATGCTCGTAAACAAACTGGAACACTTCTTGTTTTTGTGCTTGTGCTACCCTGCATGGTTTCTTAGCAGCAGCACTACTGCTGGTCATCAAACCATGCTTGTATATGTCTAAGTGTGATGAGCAGCATGAACATGTGATTAGCGCTGCTGTTGATTGCTCTAACACGTAAACTCAATGTAAGCTTTGCATGAAGCCTACACAGAGTTTATTGAATTCCAAGGAAGGTAAACATACCAGGAACCTGTTAAATTTAAATTCCAGCAGATATCAGTGCATAGAATAAATAAGTTATTTTTAAAAAGTGCATGCTGTGTTGAACCTGGTATATGGCTGACAATGTCTATGCACCCCTGTTTCTCACTTTGTTTCTTTCAAAGTACACATATTACCTTTCAATAACAACTTCTTTTTTGTAAAAGAAGGTATTGTAAAGTATTAGTTTATTATATTACTTCTTCCTCCCTCATAAATGTTTCACAAGCAATACCATGTCATGAACTTATATATTTTGTGAGAATGTATGGGTTGTGTGTGCCACCAATAATTATCATAAGTGCTATCCACTTTATATTACCTTGAACAACACAGACCAGGTGATAAAGGCAAATGACTTTCTAAGGTGATATTATTAAATGTCAATGTGCAAGCTACGGTAAGAAATGGATACTAACAGATATAGCAGAAGATGCTTTTTGGATTGTTGCTGCTGTTTGGTAAAAAGAATGCTTTGCTTTTCAAAAGAGCTAGGGAAACTTCCCCAGTAACCATCCTTAACAGATTTCTTAAATCAATGAAGAAATCCATTTTATTATATAAACGACAGGGACATTATAAGATCTTGACCCCCCCCCCCATTGGGGCATTGGAGGAATGCATGGAATACTTATTCCTGTGGGCACCAAAATATGTATATTCCTCACTATACTTGCTATGGGGACCTTCCAGCAACAGACTGAGTGCTTTTATGGGCTGGTATGTTTCACTAACGTACCCAGTGCAATAGATTGCACCCATGTTGCAATTAGGACCCTTCCTGGTGCACAGGAGGAATGGTATTGCAATAGGAAGGGCTACCATTGTGTTCAATATATTATCATGTGTCACTGGGACACATCCTGAGAGGGCTGTATATGTATCACCCGCATTCATTGTATATTTCTAATCTTAGCTGTTTAACCATAAGTGGTGGATAACCTTGTCTAAAAACATATGTTCGACTTTAACAAATTTTGCTCCAATCTATCCTTGTGGGATGTCATTCTGGCAACTTGAATAAACTAACCCCTAACTAAATTATGCTTGAGGTGGTAGGGATGAGAACTGTGAAAAAACAAATATGCATTTGAAAAAGTGGGCTTCCTGAATACACTGGATTCGAAGCCTGAGTGTCATTTATAGAAAGTAGAGTCTAAATAATTTATACACTCTGTGTGATATGAATAAGTGAATTTCAAAAAAGGAGCTGTGTGATTCAAATATTCTATACACTGATTCAGTTGTTCAACAGTGCCTTGCCAGATAATAAAAACATCATCCAAAAACCTCAAATGTGTCTTACACAATGGATAGAACTGGGAGGGGAAAACATATTTCAATTCCCATGCCCGCATAAACAAATTGGAAAAACAAGGTGCACAGGAAGCCCCCCACTGCAAATCCTTTAATCTGCTTGTACAGTTCACCATCGGAAAAGATAAAATTATTAGATAGAATTATCTCCATTAAGTTCATAAGCAAAGAAATATCCCTTTGTATTAAAAAAAAATCACACCGTATGAGTGCATCATTGAACAGGTAAATAAGTTCACTACATCTACTGTTAAGAAATATAAGTCATCTCTCCATAATTCTTCTGTAATTGTACCTAGAAAGTCCAATGAGTCATGTAATTTTTGAACTGCTGGCTTGTAACAGGGTTTCAAAATTCTATTCAGGTAGACTCCAAGGGGGTATATTTTAGCACCCTATGCTAATAGTATAGGTCTCAAAGGTGGTTTGAAAATATTCTTATGAATCTTAGGGATTCCAGATATCGTGGGTGTCACAGGGGTGTTATTAAGTAAAAAATCATAAAGATTTTTATTAATTAACCCTTGAAGAAAACAATCTTCTAAAATAAATATATACTTTTGTGGGCAATGTTAACCTCATTACATGATACCAGCTCATAGGTGCTGTCATCTTGCAAGATCTCAGACATCTGACTGGTGTAATCAATGGTGTCAAAAATGACCACTGCACCACCTTTATCTGGTTTGATTATACATATATCTCTATTATTCATTCAATAATTGAATACCCCCTGTTCCTCATAACTCAAATGTTTATAGCCTTTGAGGAAATGAGCTGCAGAAGGTTTGTTTAAATCGTGTTCACAAGCCTTTTCGAAAGCATTAATAAGAGGATCACTGGGTTGAATAGAATTACTTTTTTTCTTGAATATTTGTTATTAGGACCACCTTTACCACTGAAGTGAACAGCTAAGTTCAATTTCCTAGTATATAATTTAAGTTCAATTAAAACATCCACCAAGTTTGTGTTTTTGTACTGGAAATAAAAGTAAATCCCTTCATAAACAAATTAAATTGAGACACATTAATATCCACAGAACTATAATTAAAAATGTTGAAACGTCTGTGTTAACAAAACACCATTGTAGTCAGTAGTAATATTTAAATCTGTGTTAGTCTCTCATTGTCCCTCCTTAACCTCTCCATTTGTTGTTGCAATGCCTATGAGAATTCTAATGTACTATATCCTGCCAAAATGCCCTGTGTCCTCCCTCCCCATTTTTACCTCAATTTGCAAATCTTTCTGATCTTCTGGAGGATCTAAAGGGTCAGAAATAAAGGAATTTCAGGGTCCATGTGTTCTGAACCATTGTCTCTTAGGCCATATTCAAAATGAATATCCCCATTATTGGAGACTCCTCCATTATTATAATTGCAATTGATTACTGTGTCCTGTACATCAAATGAACTGTTATTTCTCCTATGTGAATTGCTGGTAACCACATATGCTACATTATCTCGATATTCCCGGGCATCTCTAGCTAACTTTTTCTGCTTTCTTTCCTTAATTTTTTCAACCTGTTTGTTGACATTAGTGTATTTCTGTTGATAAACTATAGAAAACAAATCTTTTTTTTTATACTGTCATCCAAACCTTAAACCAGTTTAACTAGGTCAGCAATAATGTTCTCATTTTTTTATCATAACATTAAGCAATTCTAAACCCTGTTAATTAAATAAAGAAACAAGTTAATTATAAAAATCAATATCACCTGCTACCTCATTAGGAAATTTGTTATATCTCAAACCCTTCGGAACTCAGTTGTGTTGATTACATTCCACAAAAAAGCTGTTATCAAGTTGTAGACTCCTTAATTTTAATAAATGTTTTTCCAAATGATCAGTGCTCTTTTCTAGAGTCATTAAAATTGTGAATAGACAACCCAGAAGAATTGTACACCTGATTAATCCATTCATTAACATTTAAAAATATCTCATGAGTTGATACATTCTCACCATTAAGTTCAGGTTTATGAATAATGTCTGTGCTGTTGTAGTCCAAACCAAAACAAAAATGGCTTGCATCAATTTTGTTCACTAATGAATTCATTTCCTGCTGTGTCCACCAACTGTGAGCTGCTGCCCAATTTCCGAGCTGTCCGCTGTCTCTGGGGTAACCCTGAAGCCAAGTTCAGTGCACAATCTGAGTTAGTATCAACACCAGAGGCCACAAGCTGTGTTAAGGGTGTTAAAAGTTGAATTAACTTGCTTAGTTCACCCATGACCAATCAACAATTTCAGTGTCTGGGCTCAGCCACTACACCACAGCACACTATTGTCGATGAACCAGACATAAAGTCAAATATTTTTACCAAAGCCATAATACACAATGCAGGGCCAAATTACAACCAAAAATAAATGAAAAAAGGTCTTGGGACACAAGACTAAAACTAGAAACAACAAACTGCACCCATGGGCAATTGTTTGAGGCTTCTCCAGTTGAAAAATGGATCCAAGCCAAACGTAAAGTAAATCTTTCATTGTGTACAAAAATATAGTTTAGTACATACAGGCAACACTCTCCTTTATCATGGACTTTCATCCCAAATACCCTCAGGACTTCATCAGAACAAAATGGTGATCCCTGTCTTCTGCCTCATTTAAATACTAGATGAATGCCACATGATAAGGAATCAATAACTTAAGGCTATCTTAAAGACATAGTGCCTTCAATATAAAAAATAACATTAGTGAGCTAGAGAGTAAAGTGAATACAATTTTAAGGATGAATAAAATGTATAAAAATATATAAAATATGTAAAAATGAATTAAAACACAACTCCAAGTTCCCACACTTTAGAAAATGACCGTCTTACTACTATCAACTAATCAGGTTACCAAAAAACAACAATAATAGTAAACACACAAAATGTTACTACTGATAAAATCCATACAATCATTGTTTTCAAGTGAAAAAATGGATTAAAAAATAACACATATATTAATAATGAGTGTGAAAAAATATAAATCGTAATATTAAAATTAATTATTCGAATAATGTATCTAAACCTTATTCTGAAAAATATAAACTCTCCCTGGATGTTCAAAGCTTAGCATGTTTTCATTTTAAAATTGACAGGATTGAAGTGATGTCACTGATACCAGGAAAAACCGTTGCATTTAACCTCAACTGCCTATGAAGCTATCTGTATTCCAACTTAGTCTCTCAAGTTCCTCCTCGAGGATCATGGGGTACTATCAAAATCCCAAATGGAACTTTTTAAAATTCACACAAAGAATAAAATGTTTATAAAGTGCACTATTGGTGTCAGCCTTGTTGATATCATACAAGTGTTCATAAATTCCCTTTTTAAGGGGCCTTTTGGTCTTACCAATGTAAAATGCTGGACATGAATCACATCTGGTTATATACACTAATACACTAGTATTGCAATTCCTGTAAGATAAAATAATATGGTGTCTGTGCAAACTGTTTAAAAATATTTCATGTTCCTGAGCAATAAACACACATTGCCGACATCTACTACAGCGTTTGGTACCTTTGTTGTTGATACCTCCTGCTTGTCTAATGTTAGTCTCAAATAATTTCCTAAAGTTAGTTGTTGTTCTGTATACACAATTTGGGGATTGCCCTAAGATCCTGAATAATTCTTTCAATGTACAATAAATATACTAGTGACACACAGTTATGTATATACAGTCACAGATGTTAACTTTAGGGAGATATTAAAGGACTAAAAATACAATGAATCATCAGTAGGTTCTTCTAGAAAGAAAGAAAGGGACAGAAGTACTAAAGCACTGAAAGATCCAGGTTGAATGGAGACATATTTGCTGTTTGAAGGATATACTTTTAGAAAGAATTTGCATTGGTGGTGGCAGAAAGGCCCAGGTTTTTGCAAAGATTAAGAAGAATTTAAAGAAACATGTGAATCTCCATGATGATTAGGAGTCACTATTTATTGGGTTAGGAACTGATTAGAAGAATTAAGTGCATATTTAATGGAATAGTGGCCATTTAGGGGATTTGTGATAGATGTGTTTTGGGTCAGTATAGAATCTTGTGAACACTACGTACATTAACAGTAGTGTGTGTGTTACCAAACTCTAACAAATTATTGGCCTTGAATGAAAGACAGTGATGTGCTTTGCCAGAATTACCAGAGGCAAGGTTTAATGCTCTGTGATATGTTTACTGAGCTTGGATTTGAGAGAAGAGCACAGGTCTCTAAAAATGGATGAACAGTATAGCAGTTTCAACAGGAAGAATGCAAGCACTGTGAGCATATGACATCATAAATGTGTGAGTACAAGCAAAGTTCATGGCTGAACTGATGTAAAGTCCTGCTTTAATGTGTTGCTTGAATCGTAGTATGGGAGCAAAGGAAAATTCAAGTAATCTGAAGGAAGAGACAAAAAATTTCTTTATGCAGTCCTATTGATATGATCCATCACACTAAATATATGTTGTATGATTAGTTTATTTTCATCTTATGCTACATCACTTTGTATATATCTATTATTACTGCTTACTAAAATCTACATAGACTTAGGAAAATAAATAAATAAATACTGAGCTGTGTTAGGATGATCTGCAGGCACACCACACTAGACTTACAGCCTGATTGATCAATATGCTGAGGTACATAATGAAGCTTTTCAAGATCTGCACTTCTCTGCTGTTATTTAGGGTGTCCTATTGGGCAGACTATAACAGACACTCTATGTTATGCCATCTGTTGTGAAACCCCTATTGTGTACCTCCCATATTCTTCCCTACCATCCGTCACTAGGTATGTGACTTAGTAGAAAAAGGCTTTGCTATGCCTCAAACATAGATTCATGAACACCATCTTATCACCACTAACAAATTTGTGGGAAACAAAAAGAGTATGAAGCTAATTCACTTTCAGTAGCTGAGGTAGCTAATTCTGATTTCCTCTATAGCTTATGGCAATGACAGTGGTTGGACAGGTAGCTTACTCATTTTGATGCTGGAAGACTAGAAGGCTGTGGGTTCATATGTTCATAAGTTCATGTGAGGTTACTAGGCTAGCAGACGTAGAGCCTTTACAAGTCTAGCCATGTTAATCCTAAGTATCCCATTTGGACTTTTTGGGTAGTTGGCAGAATGAATTTATAAATAGAGCGGGTTTGTGATCAACACCGGTTACCCCCATTTAACACCAGTTACCCCTGTTCTATTCCTATTCTAGGTAACTGGAGTGCTGACACTGCAATGCAGCATTGAGGCTGCTGCACTCCTGAATGTGCTGTCTTTCAAATAAAATGTTAAACTGAGGCCTCATCTGCCAGAGTTGTTGGTAGCTCAGGTGGATGTAAATGATCGCAGTGCACCTAGCAAAAAGAGTAGGGGAAGTTTTTCAATAATGAAACAAAGTTCTTGCTGCAAAAAAAAAGAATAGCAGCAACAATATCCAATATCAGGAGAAAAACTTTAATAAAAGAAGCAAAGCTTTCGGGTCCACGCCCTTCCTCAATACTAAAAACACATTTACATCAACAGTTAAAACTTTAAATAGGAACACAAAACCATCACATGACTACAGCCAGCCAACCATGTGATAGAACAACATTAAAAAATACTTAGAAATACATAGAACTTAAAAATCAAACTTTGTTCTGTTGTAGTTTAACTAAAATAGGTTTTAATGATACAGCACTGTTTAAACCAGGGGGGTTATCAGCCATCAGGCGTAAAATCCACTCATATTCTTTAATTTCAAGCACATTATTTAAGTCACCTCCTCTGATAGATTTATAGACTATATCTATTACTCTGAACTTAAATTTATGCAAATTATCTGTGCACAGTGCTGCGGTAGCATTGTTGCCTCACAGTTAGACGTTGCCCGTTCGATTCTCAGTTAGAGCGTCTTCTGTGTGGCAACATGCGTGAATGGGCGTTGCTTCGTTGAAGGTTGTGCGTTAGGCCTGGCAAGCCAGCAAGTAAAAATCTACTGCCAATCATTAGCGGACCGGAGTTCCGCTGTGGCAACCCCTAACCGGGAAAAGCCAAAAGACACAACAATCTGTGCACAATATGTGCTTACATAATGCATTATTCTCATTTCCCTTACGTATATCCGATTTATGTTCTATAATGCGCTCCTTCAATTTTCTAGTGGTTTTGCCCACGTAAAATGAAGGGCACGACACACAGGTAGCTAAATAAACCACATTGACAGTAGTACAGCTTGCTGTCAATTTAAAATTATAGTTTGCCTTAGTGATGGGATGTTCAAAAGTCTCACTTCCTTTACCTAATAAATCGAAACAACACGTACAACTCATACAACAAAATGTACCTATTCTTGTAACTGGTAATGGGATTGACTTGGAAGTAAAATCTTTATAGCATAATTTGCTTTTTAGATTTCTCAAGTTTCTATAACAAAAATAGGGCTTATCCCCTACAACATTCTTCACTTCAGAAGAGGCCTTTAGAATTAGCCAATTCTTCTCTATGATTTGTTTTACATAATATGACCACACATTAAAAGTCACAATGTATCTAGTTTTCTCCATACTGGGCTTTCAAATTTCAGTAGCTATTTGATCATCAGTTCCCACCTTAAAAATGGGTTTAGCAGTAGTTCCTCTTTCTGTTATAACCTTATTACTTAATTCTAACACTTGTGTATAATCATATCCACTTGACATAAATTCAACTTTCATGTATTCCAATTGTTGAAGAAAAAAGGAATCATCAGTGTTACGTTTACTTGCCCTTCTAAACTGTGCTAACATAACCCCTCTGAAAACATGAGGCGCATGCATACCGCATCTGTTCAAATATCTTTCAGCGTGTATCTCTTTCTTGTAAATGCTGGATTCAATGACACCATCCTTAATGTCTAAGTTTAGGTCCAAAAATGTAGCATTACTAGCAGAATATTGCATCTTAAACTTCAAAAAAGTCATAGTATTATTTAAATACTCTACATATTCATGTAGTTCTAGGCTGGTATCTTTCCATACAACAAAACAATCATCAGCAAAATGTTGGTATAAACAAACATTCTGATTTAACACATTGAAGTTACTGCAGATATATTTCTGCTCCCATTGATGCAGCACTAAATTCGCATACGTATTGGCCACTGATGTGCCCATAGCCACCCCAGATAACTGCAGATAAAATTCATCACTGAACATAAGAACATTCCTAGTCAGGACAATTTCTAACAAGGAGTATATAGTTTCTATTTCTTTAGCAGACATAGTTCCCTATGCACCAAGAATTCCCTAATGGCTTGTATACCATCCTCATTGGGAATTACCATAAACAATGAAGTTATATCCAACGTTACAAAGAAATAATCATTACACTGTAAAGCTCCTGTATCTAAGGTATCATACCAATATCGTAGTTTCAGAATAAAATCAGTGGTATCCTTCAAAATATTAGGGCAATCGGACAAAAACTGACTTAGTTTCCTTTGTAGGTATACCAAGATGGGCTCGTTTATCCAGCCCTTTCCGGACACTATGGGTCTCATCGGTGGGTTTTCCAGTGATTTGTGTATTTTGGGGAGTCCATACAACTGTGAGGTAATGGGACATGGTACAGTGAAGTAATTAAATAGGGACAAATCTATGTCTCCACATAGTTGTAACTCAAAAATCAACATATTTACTTCACTAATGTATCTTTTAACATCAAGCATTGTAATGCGTTTAAAAGTGTTCCCTTCCCCCAATAGCAGTTCCATGGAGCATATATAATTAACGTGATCCATAATAACCACTGAACCTCCCTAATCAGCCTGCTTTATAACAATGTTATTATCCATAGCCAAAGCTTTCAAGGCCAAGGATTCTTCATAAGTTAAATTTAATTTTTTTTGTACATGTCTAGTTGCATAAAACTTTCTTAAGTCTACCTCAAATACATCGTGAAAAGCTGTTAAAACAGGTATACTCAACAGTATAAAGGTACTCCTTCTCTTCCACTCTATATCTGATTCTAATGAATTCCCTTTAAACAGTATTTTTAAATTCACAGTTCTCACAAATTGTTTTAAATCAGTGAGCGCAGCAACAATGTCATCTGCTGAATAGGGAATAAAGTTTAGTCCTTTCTGTAATAAAGATAGAGACGGTACTATAAGCACGGTACTAGAAAGGTTTACAGTACCTTGAATTATCTGCGGCTTAATTTGCCCTGGCTCAATGGGCTCTTGTTCTTGCGTTTGTTCCCGTTTGGGTGTTGCCTCTGTAAAGATCTTCCACGTGCAGCAGTCTGCTCTTAAATCTTTTCCAGGTGTTCCAATTGGAAACGCTTTTGTGTCCCCAGCACTGATACATTCAAAGTAAGTTGTTGAACCTTTTTTGTACTCCCTTTGTTTTCTTCTATGGGATCCATATGTTGTACATTCAGGTTTGTGTCTGCTGACATCATCACGGCCGAAGTAGACTACTACTTCAGAACGAACTGGCTCCCCATTTAAGCATCAGGCTTTGTGCCCACTGAATGGTGCACAGCAACAGTTATCCCACTCCACAAAGGGGGAGCCACCACTGATCCCAGGAACTATCGACCTATTAGCCTGATGAACCTGGTCTGCAAGGCCATGGAACGTATCATCATGGAACTCATAAACAAAGACATTGGTAACCTCCAAACTCTGGATCCCACCCAGCTCAGGTTTGTGAAAGGCAGATCATGCCTCCTGAACCTGAGTGACTTCTTTGAGGCAGTCACCAAAGCCGTAGATGGGGATAAGGTGGTTCACACAGCCTATCTTGACCTCTGGGGGTAAGGTGGTTCACACAGTCTATCTTGACCTCGCCAAGTCTGTCAACACCATCCCTCATTCTAGAATTATAGCTAAACTCACTAAACTAGGTATAAATTCCTACATCACAAGATAGGTTGCCAACTGGCTCACTGACAGAACCCACACTGTAAAAGTTGCAGACTCCAAATCTGACCTCTAAGCAATGACAAGTGGAGTACCACAGGGTTCCATCCTGGGACCTCTCCTGTTTGGTATCTACTTCTCTGAAGTACAGGCTAACAAAGAAGACCTCTGGCTAACGAAGTTTGCAGATGACTGCAAACTAGGAGCCATACTCAAGTCCCCAAATGATGTTGACATCCTACAGAAGGGCCTCGCTGAGACAGATGCCTGGTGTCAGAGCCATGGCCTCAAGCTCCATGCCAAAATGTGCAGTGTCATCCCCTTTGGTAAAAACTCTGTACCCATGAACTATCACAAAGGCAGCAATCTACTTAACACTGAATGTGTGATAAGAGACCTTGGGGCCCAGGTGGACAGTAGTCTCTCCTTTGATAGTCACATCACCACAGTAGTCAGGAAGTCCTTCTACGTGGTGCACCTCATCATAAAAGGGTTCTCATCCAGGAAAAAAGAGGTCATTGTTCCCCTCTACTCAACACTCATTAGACCCATTATTGAGTACAACGCCCCTTTTGGAATGTACCTTACAAGACATCTGCAGCAGCTGGAAAGGCCACAGAAGTACCTCACAAAGAGGATTACTGGCCTCAAACAAATGCCCTACACTGACCGCCTCAAAAAACTCCAGCATTACTCCGTAGCATTTCACCTACTCCGAGGTGATCTCTGCCTAACATATACAGCTATGTCAAACCCAGAGCTGTTGGACATGCTACACCTAAAGAAATCCCAATCCCTCCAAGCTACATGCTCTAGGGACCTAAACCTTGTCACCATAATAAACAGGACATGCTGGAGGGATAGATTCCTGTCCCAGAGACTTCCCATACTCTGGAACAGGCTATCCATCTATGTCAAGCAAAGTTCTTCATTAGTACTCTTCAAGAAAAATCTTGATGAGTGGATGGGAAATAGGAAATACACCTCGGGGACCACTTCTGTGTCTCTGCTTGACAGTGGCACTGGAAAATAACTTTCTTGGGTGGCGTAAGCCAGGGAACTTTGTTGGCTAGGCTTACATAGGCCCTTGGGCTGATAGCCTAGTATCTACCTATGAACCTATGAACAGTCATTTTGTATATATGACTTTTGTCTTAATTCCCAACTTTGGTACTCTAGTCATTCATGACTCTCAGTACATCTTGTTTGCACATTCTGTAGTCACTTTTAGCACTGATCAGTTCATCCTCTTCTGCCTGTGTTGGAGCATGTATCTGAAATACAATCACTTTAAAGGGCATGCCTTGTAGACAAATACATATAAAGCAGTATTTCATTACAGTTCTTGCAGGCTTCTTCATAATTAAAAATGGAACACAATTTCTACTTTGCCTTGGCTTTCTGGCATAATATGCCATTTATTCATCAGATTTAATATTTACATAGCAGTCCATTTCATTTCAATGACACCCAGAAGACACCTACTAGAACCAGCGTTTATTAGGTTATATATTATAGGCTGCATGTGCAATAAGTAAGATATCTTTGCAGCACCTAACCCTCATTTTTGTATCACATTAGGAGTTACATGTCCTGAGGGCTTTAATCCAACTGCATCATATACACTGGCTTTCCATTGAAGGCTATAATATTCATCCCCAGCCCAGTAGCTCACTGACTGTCTTTTAATCTGAATATATTATCTTCCAACACTATAGTACAAGTTGTTTTAATGTCATTATCCAGCCATAGAAATTTCATGGCAAGATACAGAAGTAGAATGCCAGATCTTTCTTCCCTGTAGATAAAATTAATGTTACTGTTGTCATAAAAATGTGATCCACTGATTTAAGTGATACTGCCCAGGATGGGCAGTTGGTCTTTGATACCTTAACTGAAACATTTCCATTTTGAGAGGCCTCACCAATAGGTAAGCTACTGGTGACATAGTTCTCTGCATTACTGATGCATGCAAACTTTCACAGGTCTACCTACTGCAAATCAAGCAATAATGCATAGTACTTCTTTTATTACCTCTACATTCTCTGAAATATTTCATTTCCCTACATTATGTAGTTACGCCAAAGTTCACTTTTGTTTAATTGCCTACCACTTGACAGCTAGAAGCACAAAATTGCACTGCCATACTGATGGCAGTCCTCTCTATGTGCAACTTAGAAGCCCACCAATTAGCCATAACTTTATTAATTTTAATGTGGCCATACTAGGGCTGCCTCCAGGGAAGTTTAGCTATACCTATCCACTGATACCTGGGAGAGACATCACATCTCCAAATTAATTTTCACTTTAGAATTTACTTTCCATTCACTTTCATTCGTCATTAAATGTATCTATCTTCATACCTGGTGGTAAGTCATCCCAACCAAACCTTATTCCATTTTATATTTCAAGGTGTGGCATAACCTCCATATGAAAAGCCTTTGTTCTTCTGGCTGACCCACAGTGGATGTGATATCAGCTAGCCCATTCCCACATGGGATCACATAGGCTTTATTTGGCCTCAGTCCATCAAGGAAAGAGACAACTCCCATCTCCTGAATCCTTAGTCAGATTAGGATAAACTTGCACACCCTGTTGTCATGCTATAAGGTGAGTAGTAAAACACTTCTTGCTGTACTTATTTGCCTCCATTTATCTGACCACCAGGCTGTATTCCAGCTTCACATGAATTGTGGCCTGTCTCCATATCATTTCTCTCTTGAGTCCTCTTGTTTTCTAAGTGACACCAACATCAATGTCAAAACAACAACATTTCTGACTAACAAAATCCCCTCAAGACAAACTCAAGGTTCTGCTTCTTAATGCTAGGAGTCTAAACATGAAACTACAGTCCTCATCTTGGAAGATGCTGACATGTGCAGTCACTGAGACATGGTTCAAGGCCACATAGAGCAACAATTTCTTCCACACATTCAGACCTCAAAATCAGCATGAAAGAACCAAAGGTGGAGGTGTATCCATCTTCATTAAAGCCAAGTACACCTCAAGACTGGTCAGACAGTACGATTCTCTCAAACTAATCCATGTTCAATTACTCTAAGAAAAATACCCTACCACATAATTTTTAGCTATAAGTCCCCCACCATGAACCAAGAAAAGCACACCACCTACCTGGACTTACCGGAATCACTCATCATACTGCCCAACACCTTAGTCATGGAAGCTTTCAACCATCCTTCAATTGACTGGATGACATATATGAGCATGAACATGCTTGGCCAGAGGTTCCTGGACTTTGTCAATACAAATGCTCTGAAACAGATAGTCTACACCCACCCCCACAAGGGGCTCAAGTGTCCTAAACATAGCATTCACCAACATGGGGTGGCACTGCACTCCCCCCTGTGTGATGCCCTCCCTGGTAAGGTTGGACCGTAAATCAGTCTCATTCAAAGTAACTACTGAACCTGTCTCCCTGACAGGAGCAAAAAACTAAAAAACTTTTCCAAAGCAAACTACAGCTTACTAAGCGATGGTATAAAAAGTTTTATACCCCCCACAATCACAGACAACAATGACTCCTATACAAAGGTGTACACAAATGTCCTGTATAAACACTTAAGCAACTGTAGACACTTGGCTGCACCTGACTGGATTAAAACTAGAGCCTCCTGAAAAAAGACAAGCCACCCTGGTGGACCTCAAGTATAAACAGGTTATATAACAAAAGGAAGAAACTGATGTCTAAGAACAAAAGGGAACTGACTCAGCAGAGGAAGAATTCCCTCCACATCTTGAATAATCAAATCAGAAATTTTGTGAAGTCTTCTAAAGCTAATCACTAAGCTGAAAAAGCATCCCCAGCAAAGGATAATTATAAGATATTCGAATGGCCAGTTATGTGCCAAACTGGTAGTAGATGGTACCACTCATACTATACCAGTGGAAATTGGCAACCTGCTAGCTGACATATCTGGTGAAACTTTACCCCTCTCTCACCAACAGCCACACCCCCCAAAGCATACCCAACACCAGTCCTCTGCCAAGTATATCTAGAGATCAGGTCATATCTGCACTTTCCAAGGCCAAAAACATGGCCTCAATGGGACCAGATAACACCCCAGGTTGCTTATTAAGCAATCTAAAACAGGACCTAGTGGACCCACTTGGTGTGTTCTTTATCCATAGCCTGAGAACTGGCTTTGTTCCAGCAGTGTGGAGAACAGTAAGAGTAATCCCATTGCACAAAGGGGACCATAAACAAACCCTGGGAAGTATAGACCCATAAGTCTAACCAGCCTCATCTACAAGGACATGGAAAGAATCATCATGGACCTTATCAACAAGGACATAGGTGACCTTCAAACTTTAGATCCAACCCGGTTTGGATTTGTTAAGGGTAGATCATGCTTATTAAATCTAGTAGACTTCTTTGAGAAAGTCACCAAAGCTCTGGATGAAGGTAAGACTGCCTATCTTGACCTAGCCAAGTTTTTTGACACAATATCCCACTCAAATATCATTCAGAAACTCTCCCATCTGGGGATTAACCCTTACATCACTAGATGGGTAGCCAGTTGGCTCACCAACAGTACACATACTGTTAAAGTTGGTGACTCCACCGCTACTGGTAGATCTGCCACTAGTGGCATACCACAAGGATCTGTGCTGGATCCTTTACTGTCTGGAATCTATTTCTCAGAAGTCCAGGCTAAAGTAGATGGCCTTTGGCTTACCAAGTTAGCTGATGATTGCAAATTGGATGCAATCATTGAGTCCCCCAACAATGTTAATATATTACAGGAGGTGCTAACACAGAAAAATTAGTGGTTCCCAAAGCCATTGTATAAAACTAAACACAGACAAGTCCATTATTATTCCCTTTGGCAAAACAGAATTCTCTGTTAATTACAAAATTGACAGCACTCTCTAAGTTCAAACACAGTGATGCAAGATCTGGGAACACAGGTAGAAAGCAATCTGACTTTCAACCGCCATGTTTCCACAGTGGTAAGAAAAGACTTCTACTTTGTGCATCTGATAAGTAAGGCATCACATCCAGGTCTAAGGATGTTATAACTTCACTGTACCCAACCTTCATCAGACCATTAAAAGAGTACAATGCTCCCTTCTGTATGTACCTCATCAGACACCTGTAGCAGCTGGAGATGCCAGAGATGTTTCTCACCAAGAAAATACAGGGCCTCCAAACCATGACTTACATGGATAGACTGAAAGCCAGGTCACTGTACTCTTTACTGTATAGGCTGCTGAGAGGCGACTTGTGCCTGGCCTATAGGTCAGTCTCTAACCCTGCCCTGATGGATATGCTGCACATCTGCAAGTCAGATGGCAAAAGAGTCATTCACTCTAGGGATCTTAACCTAGATTGTGACATTACTAGAACATGCTGGACAGACAGATATATCTCCCAGAGATTGCCGCAAAAAACTTCCAATTCACATGAAGCAGAGCTCCTCACTGGCCCTATTCAGGAGCAACCTGGACAAATGGATGGGAGACCAGAAATTCAACCCAGGGATGGCACCCATGTCCTTCATGGACAGGGGTAATCGGTGTTTATCATAGACTTGCTCTGCAAATTATGTCCATCTAACCAAAGACAATTGCCGCAACTTGAGATTAACATGGCTAGGCTTCCAAGAGCTCTAGAGCCACTAGCCTAGTAACCTCCTATGAACCTATGAACTTAACATCCAGTGGTTTTTCAAATTAGGCCTATATTAATTTTATGGACTGTCGTTGTAATATGACTTGGGAATTGGTCCCATTATAGCTGTAGCATTAGAAACCCAAAGCATTTGCAAAAATTAAAAATGGAAGTATGTCTTACCTATTTTCATGCCCAGTGAATGCTGATCTTGAATACAAATCATTATCTAACTTAATTAGACAGGCACCCTGTGCCACTCTTATGACCTCCATAGCATCTTCTAAGCAAGCATACTGCATTTTACTATCCTTCTTGCTAACACTATCATTGGCCAAGCTACCTGCAAAATAAAATATGGTCAATCAAACAATTCTCATTCACCTTTTTTCTTGAAAACCAAACTTATGGGAGAAACCTTGAATTTCCTCAAAAGGCAGGGACTCAAATGGCTTACCAGCCTATATCTCCTTCTCCAGCAATAGTCAGGTTACCTCTTCTTTCCTCTCTACTAACTTAAGGTTGCAACAACAAATCAATGGCACTAAAGGGTCAGCACAGAATTAGAGGCCATATCTAACACCTTGAACTGATAGGACTGCATATCCCACATGCCATGATATGCTTTTAGATACTGCTATTATACCTCCCGTTTAACTAGATTGCCTCACAGTTCTTCTCCCACTTCATGGATGTCCTGACCCTAGGCCACATCCTGTTAATGCCTGAAATGATCCGCTGTCCCTCACCTTCCACTTACTAAACGCTACCTTATCACTGTCCTGAATCCCTGACAGCAGCTGCTGGCCTCCACACTGCAAATACACATGTGGACCTCTATAAGCAGGCCAAACATCTATTTTTATTAAAGTCTAACATGGCCAATAGCTACTGAGCGCCCCCCCCTCTCTATGCCATCTACATCACAGACAACCATATGACTGGATGGCTAACTTACCAGCCTAGTATGTCATCATTTGCTTTTTGTTTTACAAAATGCTGATCATAGGTTACCCAGGCCTGGTACCATGTTTTTTTTTTCTTTTATGTCTCACTGAAACATGCCTCAAACCAGCAACACAAGACAATGAAGTTATTCCGCCCAGATACAATATCTTGAGACTAGACCGTAAAGCTAAGAAGGGTGGGGGAGTAGCTATCCTATACAAATCTGGATTACAGATGACCTCTGTAGACTCAAAAACACCTCTAACTAGTAATGCTGAAATCCTTATTTCCAAGATTCAGCTCAATAAATGTAAATCCATCTATATCATCTGTGTTTATCTTCCCCCAGGCAATAATGCTAACACCCTAGAAGATATCCTTAGCTGGCTTTCCATTAACTATCCCCAAGAAACCATAGTACTCTGTGACTTTAATATCAACTGGAGGAGATATACCACTGAACAGCCTACTACTCGTATTAACCTATATGGTTTTACTCAAACCATTACATCCCCCACAAGGACCAATAAACTCAATAACAAGGAAAGCACCTTAGACTGGATTCTAATAAATAGTCATCACCAAATTTACAAGGCAGGGACCCTCCCCGAAGATGTAAGCAACCATTCACTCACCTTCATAATCAGATATAAGAGTGACATTCCAAGCCCAACCACCTATAGGACAATAAGGAGCAATAAAAATTTTAACCCTGACATCTTCCAAAATGAACTTAAGGCATGTGACTGATCAGCCCTGAAACACCTACCTCTGGAGGAAGCAGTAAATACTTTAATACTAAATTCTTAGCCATTTTAGACTACCATGCACCAACACGTACAATTAGAACTAGGATTAAACCTCCCCCATGGCTCTCAAAAGCAACCAAACAAAAAATCCTCCTTAGAAATAAAGTCTGGGCCAAGTGGCGTACTACTAAAAGCCCTGCTGATCAATTAAAATTTAGACAGCTAAGAAATTATACAAAAAAGCCATACTGTTGGATAAAATAAACTTTTACTTTTAATTCCAACAAACCCTTCAAAACAAACCACAAAAGTTCTGGGCAGGCATTAATAAACTCTTACACCTAGGTTGTTCCGTCACACCCACACCATTAGGCTCTGATCACTATAATCCCAAACAAATTGCCAATACCTTTAAATTTTTCTTTACAGAGACCATTCAATCTCTTGTCAATCAACTATCTCCTGACAGCTCATCTCTCACTACATCTATATCTAGCTCACCCCCCTCATGTCACCTTCAACCTGTTCCTACATCCCTTGTCTGTACCCTTATTCAAAAACTTAAACCAACCACCCCCTTAGCTGATCTACTACCTGCAGAATATTTACAAAAAGCTACAAAAGCCATAGCCTATCCCATTTCCATCTTGATTAATAGAACTATTACTGAAGGAACTATCCCAATCTATCTGGAAAATTTCACATATTATCCCCTTGCATAAAGGTGGTAACTCCAACGAATTATCAAACTATAGACCTATAGCTAGATTATCTCCTCTGGCAAAAATCATGGAAAAATGCAATCGTAGACAACTGTTAAACTACCTAATAGAAAACAACTTACTAGCTAACTGCCAACATGGTTTTAGGCCATTTCATAGCACCACCTCTGCCCTCGTATCCTTCTCTGACTGTATTAACAAAAATTGCAATCATAACACTCTATCCTCAGCCCTCTTTATTGATCTCTCTAAAGCCTTTGATATGGTTAACCACCAGTTAGTCATAAACATACTCAGAAACCTGTCACTAGATGCACTGGCTATACAATGGTTCCAATCTTACTTAAACAATAGACAGCAGGCTCTACTATGGGAAAACAACTTATCTACCCACCTCTCCATTGCCCTTGGTGTCTCTCAAGGCTCCATATTAGGCCTTCTCCTTTTTTCTATTTTTATTAATGATCTACATTCTGTAATACTTCAAGCTACCTGTATTCAATACACAGACAATTCCACGTTAATATGCTCAGCCACTTCTCCATCAGACCTACAGACGCTAACCCAAAATGTGTTTAATACAGTCGAGAAATGGCTTCTACACTGTTGTTTCATCTTGAACCCCAAAAAAACAAAACTTTTACTATTAACACCCACCTGTAGGGCCTCCCCACTTAACTTTACTGTTATATCAAACAATGGTACTATCATATTTCCTGATCCCACTACAAAACTTCTAGAGATACTAATTGATAACAACCTTAACTTTGATACTCATATTAACAGTACTATAAAAACAGTCAACAAAAAACTAGGCTCCCTCTATAGGATCAAACCCTTTCTGACTCCATTATCCAGGGCTACTATTGCCCATCCCCACTTAATCTCTACTCTCCTCTATGCCTCCCCTATATATACTAATCTGTGTAAAAACAACCTGAACAAGCTGGCTATCTCCTGCAATAATATTGTCAGATTTGCCACTGGCTCCGCTTTCAGAACCCATCATTGTCATACTCTCAAACAACTAGGAAGGCTAGAATTGACAAATCTACTACCATTTAACCAATTAACAGTTGCGCACAAGATCCTGTATCAACCTACTAATACGCCAATACTTACAAACCTTATCACCCCCTATAATAACCTTAAGACCCTATGCTCATCTAATAAACTACTTGTACAAATAGGTAAAACTAACAATATGGCTGGTGACTCTTTGTTTTCTAATACCGTTAGTAAAACCTGGATCTCACTCCCCAGTGACCTGATCTCCCTTTCCTCAATAACACTATTTAAAAACAATCTGAAACTATACCTTAAATCACATTGGTTATGCCCGTGTGCTAACCCTAACTACCTCACTTATCATTGGGTACTTATCACTATGCCTGTATAAACTAGTTGCTTTTCTGTTAACTATAAAAAGAGTGTGCTTTTATATATTAATCTCATGTCATTAGAAATATCTTCTTATAACTATCCATATATGATATGTATTATGATTCTGTAAGCAGAAATGTAAGGAATTGTAAAGAATTGTTAAAATCTGTAATGTACCTGCATCTGTAAAAACTGTCATATAATATAAATAATATTGTGTTTTGTGGAGCTTTTCTCCCCGGGCCTCTACTGAAAATGGACAGATATCCAGCTGAACTAGTCCAATCAACAAATGTAAAATAAATAAATAAAATACATTTTATGAATCTTTGACTGCTACACAGGATGCTCTCACTGGTAGGCTTTGGTTTGCCTTCTTTTCAGTGGTAACTGTCATTAAATATAAGAACCCTATATAGCCTACCTGACCCATAATTTCACTTTAAATCTTGTTGGCTCACACTTCTACAACAGCTAATGTTGCTTTAAGGTTCTTTGCCCGTAGAAGATCCAGTCAATGTCCAGAAGATAAAAAACAACACTTGACTTACCTTTCCATATGTTTTATTAAACCATTAAGGAAATATGTGTCATAATATTCTCATCATGCCTGACTCTACTCTGGTCTCTGAAATGCCTTCAAATTTGTAACTATTGTTAGCCATGGGCAAAGGACCGAGGGGGCAGGTAATTACAGCCTCAGCTATACCTCTTATTGTTACAAAACTGGTGAGGTTCAAACCTGCTTACAGTACAGAATCCTTGGAATCCTGACCTAGATTACACAAGACCTACTTTAGTTTTTAGTACAGTCATATCCACCTACACCAGTGACCCCAAAAAACTCTAGATGTAATCTTCATTTGCAAATCATCAAGGATAAAGCTATCAACCCTGCCTGACGTACCAAGTGTCACCCAGGCAAGAGCAACTTCTCCTGTAGTCTGCTACATTGTGGCAGTGGAAGGTTCCAGATCTTCCATCACATCTGCCCTCTCAGGTTCACTGTCCTTCTGCTGACCTCTCCTTGTAATTATGCTGTTTAGTGTCTGCCATTTCCATTTTCCCTTTTCTTGGGTATGGAACTCTCCATCTTTTCCATCATGGTTGTAAACAACTGCAAGGCTTGTTGCATAAAGAAGTCCATTGCCCCTAAAATTCTAACACAGTAGACATATCCATACTAAAAACAAAACATATATAAATAAAAAAGTCCATTGCACAAGAGGCCCCTGTAGGTGAATATTTTTTTTTTTTACTTTGAAGGAAATAGTTGGGGGTTGGGGATGTATTGGGTCTCAGCTCCTCCTCACCTTGATTACACCTTTCTTGCTTTCAGTATCTATTGCCCTCTGTCTCTTTTATATGTTTATATATATACATGTTTCACAAAATCTCTAGCTACACCCCAAATGGTAGCTCCTTTCCCTCTACAGCAGGGAGTGGTCCAACATGAGGCCCATGGGCCACAATACAGTCCACCAAAGCATTTTATCTGGCCCTCAGCAAGTTGCTGAAGCTTTTGTTTCAAATTAAAATAATGCAGATATTTGTTGAATAATGGTAATGTGGCCCCCAGAACATTCCCAAAACTGATATGTAGGTCCCAAAGTCAAGATGGTGAATGCCCTGCCTCTATATGACTTATTATCACAATTTCTTGTGCATTGCTAAACTCCTTCCTACCTTTCAACCATGTATTTTAATTCCTGGTTAAGTACCTGGTATACCAAACTTCACTATCAACCTCCGCTTCAATCCAAATTATATCAAATGTCCTGAAGTTAAAGATTCCCATACTCTGGAACAAACTTCCCATTCACGTCAAGCAGAGCACTTCAGTGGCCCTCTTTAAGAGAAATCTTGATGAGTGGATGGGCAATAGGAAGTTCATTCCGGGGATCACTTCAGTGGCCTTGCTTGACAGGGGCACTGGAAAGTAACTTTGGGCGGCATGATGCCAGAGAATCTTCTTAGGCTAGGCTCCAGGGCCGTTAGCCTAGTACACACCCATGAACCTATGTCAGCTGCCAGCATTCAGGCATGCTAAATGCAGCATTCTAGTGCATATTAAATGAAGAAACACATCACAACCACAATGTTTTCGCCTCTTATATATGAAAAAAACACATATGTGCCACAAAGGACTTAATTACCATAGATATGCTTTTTTTACACGAAAGGGTTCATTATGGAGATATACTTGTATACATATCTCTTGCATTCTTTTTTGTTGTTGTATTACTTGTTCTTGCTTTCCTGTCTTTTATTTCATCATTACTTGTAAACAACTTGTAAAACAAGTCCAATTAAGTCATAATTATTACTGGTGCACCATTTACAGATGAATGATCATTACATGTCATGCCACATGCTCTGTCTAACTGCAGCTATATTATTTATTCTAATTTTTTTTAATTTTCATATTTTTTTGTTTTGTGATCAAGATACCAGCACCTAGAAATCCACACACCAAAAAGTGAGGTGCAGAAACTGAAGGTAGCCAATATACTACAAATCTGCTAAATAACAATTGCTCTCTGCCTAGCCATTGTTGTAACATTACATGTTTGAAGTTCAGGTCTGTCATTTGCTAATGTATGATTGTTAGAAATTAGAGGCTTTATATGCAAAAAAAAAACTAAAATGGGATATAGACCTGTGGTGTTGATGAGCAGGGCTATGCCTTTAGAGTTTATAGTTATGCTGTTTGCTTACTATGGTTAGAAAATGTTATACACTTTATAATGCTGTTGGCTATTTTCTTGAATATCAAAATGTTTAATAAAAGATGCTTAGCATAAAGAAAAAGAATTCTGCACACCAAAGCAGACATTTAGATGGTTATTTGAATTACCCACTTTTCTACTACCTTTAGCTTTATAATCAGTGTTATAGTTCTAGATCAACAAGCCAGAAAAATCTATAAAATGCTAACCCACTATTTAAATGATTTAACCATAATAACATATGGTTTGCCTCCCCCACCTTGAGTACAACTTTACCACACTACAGAACCCCTTTTCCTCATTATGCCTTTTTGATTTGTAAAACAGCATTTGATGCAACCATGTTCTTACTCATCTCTCTGATTCAAGATTCTGATGCTAACTCCTAGGGTGAACCTTCTTTTCGCACAACTAGGCCTCCTCAACAAACTAGTCAACTTAGCCCTGCCACTGGTCAAACTGGAAAAGTCTGTTCCTTTATCAGAAGCAATGCAGAAGAGACTTGATTATCTTTTACATTTGCATCCTCCCTTTACCCCACTTATATTTCTTATTCCACATTTCTCAGTGGTTGATTAATTCTTGAGGCCTACCACCCTATTAAACTCCCTGTTTAAAGGATAGCTATGCCTTAAATACAAGACTTCCATCTCCCTAGAGAATGAACCAAATTCTTTCATGCATTGAAAAAAGCTTGACTGCTATTTCTTCCCATCTGTGGCATTTCTATTTTAGTCAGCTTCCTCAATATACACCATGTTATGGCTGAATGAAATTCTATGATATCTTCTTTAGGAATTTGTCTTCATTGCTATTATGCCATTTTGCCTATTACATCTGAACATTTTTTTCCAAGGAAAACACACAGAAAGGTATCCATAACTCTTTTTTGTTATTTAATATCCATTGACGTCATAAAGCTATTCAGGCTCAAAATTCACAACTGTTTGATGGTGTACTATCATGCAGAGCTGCATTCTCCTAGGGTCAGTAAATCTACTGAGCCTTTTGTAGTCTGAAGGTGAATAAACTTAAGTACTAAGTACAGTTTTGCTAATTAACTGGACTTTGCAAGCCAAAGACTACAACACTATGCCTGACTCTGTGAAGCAATATAGAAGGAAGACAATGCTTAACATACCAAAAATGTCACTGTTTTAAATGGTTATACTATTACATGTGCTTCTTTAGCACTCTCCAGAACCATGTCTGCCCCTCTAACAAACGTTAGAAATAAATCTTTAATTCACTGTTAAAAGTCACTTCACAGTTTTACAGAAGATTCTCAAACCTGACAATATTTCTCACTACTTCCACCCTAAGTGAATGGTAGTGTACTCTAGTATGACAGACTATAGCATTTTACACTCATCAGCTGTGTTCTCAGTGCATTATGGCCAAAGACTATATATCCAAGAAGACAGGACCATGTCACCATGTCTGCCTCCATGAGGGTATTCAATGTTAGAAGTGGAGGAGTGGAGGATGGGAACCAAGCCAAGATAAAGTAGTCTGTTTCCAAACTATCTTTAAAGGCACAAAATTTCTCCTGGATTCATTTACATGGACAGAACATTCAAAGTTAACTAAATGCAATGAAATAGACATAAATTGCACGTGCATTCTAAACTTAAGGTCCACTACCTCACACTGTGAGTTCGCCAGAATGTAAAAACCGCAAATGAAAACACTTGCTTTTGGTGGCAGAACATCAGAAGACTGTGGGTTCTGTTCCCACTCCAGGAGATTAGATTAATTTTCCCTTTCTGATGCTATAATGCAGCATTAGGGGCATTGCACTCCTGATTGTGCCACCCCTCAGATGAGGGATTATCAATAATTAAAAAAAAAGCAATGTGAGAAAACCAAATATAGCAGTCCATGAAAAAAGATAAAAGTAGCATTGATCACTGAAACTGTAATTACAGTGTCTTATGTACAGACAAAGACATAAAGTCATAAAATATTAGGACTTGCAGACAGAAATGAGAGCTATGTGAAATAAAGATACCCAGATAGTTCCAACTGCAATAACAGCAATCAGTGTAATTAAAAAAAAAACAATTAACAGTCATACTTATATATGCTACAAGTACATGTAACCCTGTATGAATTACAGAAGCGGGCAATTCTGGACATATTGCAGATACTGAGAAGTGCACTGTTGGCTAACATGAAAGACAGGAACAGTACTAATTTCATGAACTCTAACTGTACCCTGACTTAGGAATAAGGTCCATTCCTGTCATGGTATTAGAAACCCAAGAGACTTGGAGATATTAAAGTGGAAGTAAGCATAGTTCACTGATGTATCTGCTGCAATTTTTCCAAAAACATACAAGTTACACAATTCTGAATGGTATAGACTGAAAATGTAGTTGCTGGCACAACTCTGTAGCCACCAACCTCCATAACTAATGTTGGCAGATGACAGCAGACTCCTCCTGTTCATTTTCAGGATATGAGACTCTCCTTCCTCCTGAGAAGCAGACATACAGAGCACCAGTGAACCCTCTTAAGGTCTATTCCAGTAGAGTTTTGGCAGACCTGGTGGCCAGTGCTGACACAGCACCAGAGACAATGGACAGTACAGACCATGGTTACCATCCTGTAGAAGGATGACCCAAAAGGAAGAATTATCAAAAACTCGTACTTACAAATGCAGTTGAATTTGTACAGTGGACTGTCTGTCACAGATCTAAAACATATCCAGTTGCCATGAGAGGCAATTCTGCATTCATCCAGCCATGTTCAGCTGCTGTCCTTATGCTTCTGGAAAACACAGTATGTACTCTTAGGTATACATGGATACAGTGCATGTACAACAGTTAGGAAAGTGGAAGACAGTAGTACTGAAAAAATACTGACAGTACATTTCAAGCTGTGTCTCCTGTTCATTATCCTTTCCCTGGAGAAGCAGATTGGAGTGATGTTGTCTCAAGTTTCTGTAATCAGAAAGTCTGGTCAATTCAGCCAGCTGATTACAGGCTTCCATCTTATGCAATGAGCTATCATATGTGCCTATCAGGTATCCACAGAAGTTTCTTAAGCCAGAAAACCCGAAAATACAACTCTGCCTGACACACCAACCTGAAGCCCTGCATTTTCCAGTCCCTGAAGTAGCCATTGCTACTCAATAAGGTCCATTTAAGGAGCACAACGGCAACTCTTGTGCACGGACACACATTTGTGAATCACTTATAATGCAACAGTGCACTGCACCATAATGCCACAATGTAGCCATAATGCTGTACCACAGTGATACAGACATACATATGATGCACACATATACATACAGGTCTTACGCTTTGTGGTCACTATAGCATGCAAGGCTGGTACCAACATATATGGATAGTGCTGTGCACGCCTTCAGTGATTCTCAGGCATTAACACTAAACAGCTTCAGCAGCATAACTATGTTGTTGACTCACACTTGTTAGAGTAATATAGGATTATAGGAGATTACTAGGCTATCAACCCAGAGGTCATTTTAAGCATAGCAATTTCATCCTAATGTAATACCATGTAAATGCCAGTCAATAGCCAAGATTGCATTTTCTGATGACTACCCATGTCCAGGAGGGCTTTGGACGCTATATGGTGCCCCATCCACTCATCAAGGTTCCTCTTGAACAGTGTCATAGAGGTACTCTGTTTCACATGAATTGATAGACTTTTCCAAAGATGCAGCAGTCGCTAGAAGATAAATCTGTACCTCCAGCATTTCCTATTTAAGTCACAAGCATACCTCTCAACCATACCGAATTCTTCGGTAAATACTGGTTTTGAGGTAAAATATAGGGGTGTCACAAATTCACAAGTGGCCCCTTTAATTTCTGAATTTCCTGTTTTGTTTTTTTTTTTTTTTGTTTGTTTTTTTGAAGTTTTTTTTTTTTTAGGGACTAATTTGTTCCTGGCATCATCACATGCAGGGCATGTGCAATGACATCAGCTTCATGAGGCAGACAGCCTGTCAGAATGCCAAGCCATTTATTATTACTTAATGTAATTTAATTTGCTGCAGAGTTGGACCAGTCCATGTGTTTATTCAGGCAGTGCACAGCCCATCTTTCTTCCCCCGGCTCCTCCAGGTAATCCAAAAAAAGACTGTAACTGGGGCTTTACTAGTCTTTTTGCATTGAAGTGTGTTTTCAAGTGTATTGCTGCTGCACTGATTTTCTTTCTTTATGCTCATTGCATTAATTGTCTTAAATGGGCTCGATTACTTTTACTTTTCTTATGTGAGAGAGAAACGGCAGTCTGCAGGCATCACTTTGGACTGTTTACTTAATTCTGTTAAGTTGTTTTTACTTTTTTCTATGTGCTGCATTGAAAAGTGCATGTGGAAATTATTTTGCTGTGTTTACCAGTCTTTTTCTTATGTGCAGCAGAGCTTGATTACTTTTACTTGTCTTATGTGTGAGAGAAATGGCTGTCTTCAGGCATCATTTCTGACTGTTTGCTTGCATTGAGAAGTGTGTGTGCTCCAGTATATTGCTGCATTTGAATGTTGAATTGCTCTGTGTGTGTGTGTGTGTGTGTGAGAAACTTCCTTTGGGCACTATTACTTTTCTTATGTGTGAGAGAAACAGCAGTCTGCAGGCATCACTTTGTACTTAATTCTGTTAACCTAAGTGCTTTGTACTTAATTCTGTTAAGCTGTTTTTGTGTGTGTGTGCACGCTTTGTACTTAATTTGTTAAGCTGTATTTGTGTGTGTGTGCTTTATACTTAATTCTGTTAAACTGCTTGTGTGTGTGTGCTTTGTATTTAATTCTGTTAAACTGGTTTGTGTTTGTGTGCTTTGTACTTAATTCTGTTAAGCTGTTTTTGTGTGTGTGTGCTTTGTACTTAATTCTGTTAAGCTGTTTGTGTGCTTTGTATTTAATACTATTAAGCTGTTTTGTGTACTTTGTACTTAATTCTGTTAAGCTGTTTTGTGTGTGCTTTGTACATAATTCTGTTAAGATGTTTTTGTGTGTGTGTGCTGTTTTGTGTGCTTAATTCTGTTAAGCAGTTTTGTGTGTGTGCTTTGTACCTAATTGTGTGTGTGCTTTGTACCTAATTGTGTGTGTGCGCTTTGTACCTAATTGTGTGTGTGCGCTTTGTACCTAAGTGTGTGTGTGTGTGTGTGTGTGTGTGTGTGTGTGTGTGTGTGTGTGTGTGTGTGTGTGTGTGTGTGTCTGTGAAAATGCCCCAGTTATGTATAACTGGTAGTTAGGGTTGCTCAGACTCAAACCCTATACCTTAGGTACAAGGAGCAACAGCCTAAATTCTCTACCAATACCACCACTACTTGTGATTCAAGGAGTTAAGTCCATAGTTCTTAACTGTCCAAAGTTTTACAGAATGTCTGGAATGTTTGGCTCATACTTTTGGTCTGTTCCTCTTAGAATTTGTGGTTTTCTGGCAAATTAGTGAGAACTGAATTCACTAAATAATGGTAGCCATTTAAGTTTCAGACTTCCTATCTTTTGGGAAATGCATGGTAACACAAAGCATTTTAGTCTACCAACTTTTCTAAGATTGTACAAGCAATGTTTAAAATGTCTCCCTGGTTTGGGACCTTTACCCCCCCCCCCCCAATAAAATGTGGCTTTTTCCAGATTTTAGGCCCATTGTCGATGGGCGAGGATCGATCACTTATGGGTGTGCCAAATATGTAGACAGTATTTTAAAACCCCTAATCCAAGGAGAAAGACAAATCTCCAAGGACTCTTGGAGTTTTTTGACAGATTTAGCAAAGGTCCCTTTCCAACATGATTACCTATTTTTAACCATAGATGTTAAAGATTTGTATACGGTGATACCACAAAATATAGGACTGGAATGGATTAGGGATTTTATGCATGAAAGACGAACTAAAGAAAATAGTATCTACCTGGTTGAAACCCTCCTTCAATTAGTTTTAACCAACAATTTTATGTGGTTTGAGGGGCAAATCTACCTCCAAAAAACAGGGGTAGCCATGGGCTCCCCATGTGGAGGTAGTTTTGCTAATTGTGTCATGGCTCACTCGGAGAAGACTTTTCTTTTTAACAACAATTTATATAAAGATAATGTCGCCTGGTACACTCGTTACCAGGATGACATGTTTTTTTATTTGGAAAGGTCCCAGTGAGCTAGTCCCAGTATTTATTTCCACTATTTCGGCCTTTACCGATTTTTTGGAATTCACATATGAAATACAACAGAACCACATTAGTTTCTTGGATGTACACATACACACTTTGAAAGGGCCAAGTTTAGGAGCACAATTTATAGGAAACCCACTTATTCAAATTCATTTCTTCACTATACAAGTTGCCATCCTCACCATCAGAAAAGAGCGGTCATAAAAGGCCAAATGGTGAGGGCGGCAAGAATGGTTTCCGATGAAAATGACTTTCTTGATGAATGTTTATTCTTGGAATCAATGTTTATTAAACGAGGTTATCCTGCTTCCTTAATAATAAAAATTTCATCAGAAGTCATAGATAAGAGGAAGTCAGGATATTTAAGCCCCTTTTAGGTATATTTGAATCAGAAAATGAAGTAAATGTAAACAGTTTAGGTAGTGATGTTTTCTGTTTAGTTGCCCAAGATTTTCGAGCAAGTTTTTTGTGTACTTATAGTTTAGACAGTTATAAAATTAGAGAAATTTTAAATAAAAATTGGGTACTAATTTTAGAAGACACTGGTTTGAGCAAATTGTTAGGTGATAAACCAAAGATCACCTATAGGAGGGGTCCCAATATTAAAATGTTTTTACAGCGTCATATTAAAACTGTTAATGTTAAAAATAAAGGTATGTTTAAGTGTGGGGCATGCCGCCAGTGTAAGTTTTTACACACTGATAACCAAGTGAGTATTAGAAATAATAAATTTAAAATTCAAGGTAGATATTCATGTACATCAAAAGCTATTGTCTATTCTGCCACATGCCAGGAATGTACTGCATTCTATATAGGCAAAACTGAGAGAGAACTAAAGCAGCGTATTTATGAACATCAGTACGCAATTAAAAAGCAGGATAATACCAATGCCCTAGCAAGGTATTTGGTTTACAACCCAGATCATAGTTTTAAGTTCACAGTGTTATGGCAAGTACCATTTGATCCTAGGGGTGGTTCATGGCAACTGGATTTAGAAATTCAGGAATTATGTTGGCAGATTAGAACAATGGCATATGCCCCACCAGGGCTAAATGAGTTTATGTCTTTAAAATGTGTACTAAGGAAATTAGCCATGAAGAGGTGATTTGTTTGAGGTCTAAAATAGATCGTATTAATTGTGCATAAAATGATTTTAGTACATTTATCAATGAACTGAAATGAATTCATTATATTACTTTAATATTTATAATTGGTTAACATATTTAATAATGTTATTTATAGATCATATTTAATCAAATTAATTTAATCTATTCAATTATATGTATAACCAAATAGTGGATTTTTGTCATTCTAAATAATGTTTTTGTATAGGTTGTCCATTTTTTGTATAGGTTGTCCTTCACTTGTGTCTGCTGCACTCTGGTTTTAGGGGAACGAGAAAGTGTATATAGCATTTTATTTATTTATATTTAATACATACAAATATATATTTCTATGTACTGAATTTAATAACTTATAGGATTTTTAATAATAATGTATTAATTTGTATTAAATGAAGAAGGTAATGGTGTATCCAACCCAAATAGATTAAGGATTTTTAGTCTGTAGCTGTTAAGGTCTGTTTACTGTTTAGTTTAAGAATATTTGCTTAACTGTTGCTTTTCCTTTTATTTTAAATTTCTTGTATTGGTTAATTGATTGTGATTAATTAACAGCAAATAAGGTTATATAAGGGGAATTTAATTATGTTGCAAGATGTCTGATGAAGGAAAGGTACTACCCTTTCCGAAAGCGCTAATTAAACTTGCTTCTTGTTTTTAAGCGATCTCCAGTTTATTGTGCCGCCAATTTCTCATTGGTTTTACAGTTTTGGAGTTTGTTTTTGGTTGTAGGCTTTTTCCAGATTTCTTGAGCTGCATAGTTTTTCAGAGGGAGTAAAGTTTGGTGCTGCTTATGGCAAGTATACTTGTGTTGTTAGTAGCACAACTGGTAGAGTACATGCTTTCCCTGCAGAAGGCCGTGGATTCTACTCCCACAGTATGTAGATGGATTGCTGATACTGCAGTGTGTTGTACTTTTAAAGGGGTAGATGCTGCAGTCCTGAGAATGTCCTCTTTGGCTGAGATACCTAGTAACTATGAACCTGTTGTCAGTTTGTCATCCATTCCCTATTGCAATATTACTAGCTTATCATTTTTTTTAATGTTATATAGACAATTTATTCCTCAAGGGCAACAGGCATTTTATTTGTAGATGAAACAATAAAATATAAAGATGTTTGCTAGCAGTAACCTCTTCATTAGTTACAGACCTTTTTAATGTGGAATTATTTATATGACTTTTACTTCTGCAGAGATTTTGCATATTTACTGATACTGGTGGATTGTAGAAGTTTGAGTAGACTTATATGATGGAAATGTTCTGAATTGGGCAGTTTTGTCATTATTGGTTCATGCATTTTGCTTCATTGCTCACTGGAAAAATGTTCAAAACAATAAATTTAAAATGCGCTCTAACAAGTGTGCTGCATTATACAAGGAATATAATTTAATACAATCGAAAAGGTGTATCAAAGAACACATGTATGTTTTGCGTGCAAGGGGCCTATGATTTGAAAACAGCTCAAAGGTAACCTTTATCCGCCACTGGCCAGATGCATTTTCTTTTAATGGGGTTTCAGTCAGGGTTGTCAGATTTCTGATGGGCCAGGTAGGGACAAAAAAAGGTATTTAATGTAGAACATCACAGTTTTTGTCAAATTTTGATTGACCCATATGCCGGTATATGACCCAATCAAAAAATCGTACAGCAGACCCTCTTCTGTTCAATGCGAAACATCAGGCAGTTCCGCGTTAAACAAAAGAAGGCTCCATTTTTTTATTGGCTCGTATACCGGCACACAGGCCAGTCAAAATAAACAAAGCGGAGGCTGTTTCACTGGGATTTTATCCAGCCATGCAGGACTCAGGATTGGGCTGCTGATCCCAGGACATTCCTGCTCAAATTGGGATGTCTGGCAACCCTAGTTTCAATGATGTTTCAATGAATGTGAGTTTCAAGGGCAGAGAACTTTTAATGCTAAGTCTAGTTTCATTGTGAGACTGTATTGCTTTGTTTAGCAGAAGTCTATTAGTGTCTGTGCTATAAAATGTAAAATAAAAGTTTTAAATGAAATCCAAATAATCCTTGTAGAAGTAAAGCAGTATGCACATTACAGTGTTTATGGTAAATGGGGTGAAATAGCCAACTAATGGGATATTGGAATGGCTGTAAGGGGGAGTGCTGTGCATGGAGGAGCACCATTCAACCATGATTTTGTGAGGGGGAAAGGGTGGCAAACTCAAAGACAGCCCTGGACAGCACATATCCTAGCTTCACCACTGATCAGTAGGCCATGGAGAATTACTTTTGGAGGTCCTAGCAAAGCAAAAATCTTTTGCTAAGATTAGAATATTGCCTACCATAAATGCCCTACTTTTACCACAAAACCCACACACTGTCACCAAAAACAAAATTCTAAGGTTCATCATCTTCTCCCTTCCCAGTGAACATCATTGCTACATATTTAACAAATAGTTACCATTTAATACAGGGTCTGGGGGCATATTTTGGTTGTCTGTTCTTCAGTTTGCAATTGAAAGTTGGTTTCCCACAGTTCCATTGGAGTGGGTGGGGTTATATAACTATGCTTGCAAATCTTATGCTAATCAGCATATAGATTTGTACTATTTTTCATGTGCCTCTGTCCAGATTTTTGATGTTTCCAGGTTGAGAGGTATGGTCACAGGCCATATTTAGGTCCATGGAATGGGTAGCCCTAGTCCTGTTTGATTTATTGATATGCAATAAGTTCATTAGATTTGGGTCTGCAGGCCAGGCATAAGTCTCTCCTAAGAAGTCTATATGAAAAAGAGTATAGTGACATTGACTTTAGTCAGTCCGTGCAAGGCACATGCTGGAGACCCTTGAACTTCTTTGTTAAAAATCTTTGTGGTCTATCCAGTTGCAGCAGGTGTTTGTATGGTACATGCTGAATGGTGAAGTTATACTTAATTATGGGCCGGATTAGTGCCGAGTATAGAAGGGTTATAACCTCTTTTGCTCTTGAGGCAATGCCTTTACTGATCAAGTATGATATGTATAAAGTCTTCCTTACTACAGTAGACACATGGTGGTTGAAGTTAAGGTTGCAGTCAACTTGTGATCCCAGGTCCCTTACCACTTTGAGGGTGCTTAGGGTATTGTTGTTGATTTGATAGTGTGAAGGGACATTGTTTGTACCAAATGGAATGATGATGCATGTCTTTGCATTTAGTTTGAGACCATGACTAATACGCCAGTGGTTGGTCTGTATGAGACCCTCCTGGAGTATACTGACATCATTTGGGGATTTAATGACTGCACTTAGTTTGCAGTCATCTGTAAACTTGGTCAGCCACAACCCCTTAATTTTGACCTGAACTTCTGAGAAGTATATCTCAAACATTAGGGGGCCCAGCACTGACCCTTGTGGCACACAGCTGGTAACAGAACTGCTGGTTGATGTGGAGTCACCCACTTTAATAGTGTGTGCCTGATTATTGAGCCAGTTGGCAACCCATCTTACAACAAAAGAGTTTACATTCAGTTTGCCAAGTTTGTTGGTAATGCCTGAATGTGAGATTTTGTCAAAAGCCTTTGCCAAGTCGAGGTATGCTGTATGCACAGATTTGTCCTTGTCAATGGCCCTGGTCACATTTTCAAAGAAGTCCACCAGATCTAACAGACAGGATCTTCCCTTAACAAAGCCGAATTGGGTAGGATCCAGGGTGTGGAGGTCACTTATGTCTTTATTTATGAGATCCATAATGATATATTCTATAGCCTTAGAGATGAGACTGGTCAGGCTTATGGGTCTGTAACTCTCTGGGTCTGTTGGTAGGCCATCTTTGTGGAGGGGAATAACTGTTGCTGTTCTCCATTCCACAGGAATAAAGCCTGTGGTTAGGCTATGATTGAAAAGGATACTTAATGGTGGTACTAGTTCATGTTTTAGCCTGTTTAGAAGACAGCCTGGTATTTTGTCTGGTCCCATAGAGACTGTGTATTTTGCCTTGGACAAGGCTTTGAGGATCTGCTCTTCGGATATGTAGGGTGGGGGAAGGTTTGTGATAAGTTAGGATGGGATAAGGGAGTAAGATTTTCACCAAACTAATCTGGTAGTAGGTTTGCTATCTCTGTGGGGTCAGTGTATATGATATCGTTGGTCACTAGTTCTGCACATCCTTGGGTCCTATCTTTTAGGCTATATACATAGATGTAAAAGGCCTTATGGTTATCCTTGGCTGTACTTGCTAAGTTTCTCTCAAAGGGGCCCTTAGAGGATTTGACAAGTTGACTTATTTGCCTGTTGAAGCTGAGGAGGATGCTTTTCCATTGTTAGGACATTGCCTTTGTTAGTAAAGTTTGTTGATGCTGAATGTCCACCATAGAAGCTTGTTTTACTGGGGGCTCTAGCTTTGATTCTTTCTGGTGCAGCCAAGTTTTTACACTTATGCAAGCGATTGTGCAGGGCTTTAGTGTAAGCTTTGGCATAGTTACCAATTCCAGCTTGGGGTGGGGCTTGGAATACATTTATCCCATTAGATAGGAGGCTATAGTTTGTCTTGGTGAAGTTTTTTAGTCTGATTTCACCCTTTGTGAGTTTTGGTGTTAGTGTCAGCTCAAAGGTGACTGTTTGTGGTCAGATTTAAGTGGAGTGTCTGACAGTTGCAGCAGTGCATCTGTTTGACATGTTAGTGAGGACCAGATCCAGAATATTTTTTCCTCTTGTCAGAGTATGACCAATTTGTTCCAGGACATTCGAATTAACAAACTCTAGGAACTTTTGCACTAGCGAGTTGAGGCTAGCATAGGATTTCTAGTTGATGGAGAGATAATTGAAATCCTCCATAACCAGAGTGTTCGATAAAATTTGTATTTTCTCCAGTTTGGTCAAGTAGGCTTTGTGTGTGTCGTGACCCATGGAGGGGGATCTATAACTGGCTATGATCTATGACTTGAATGGGGATTGAATGGGGATTCACCCACTGTAACCTGGGTGTCGAGTAACTCCATGAAGTTGGTCGGTCTAACTAGACAGTAGGTGAATGTATCTCTAATATAGATAGAAACACCACCTCCTTTGGTTTTCACTCATTCATTTTGCGGTCTAAAGATGTGGAAGGCAATGTAGCCTTGCAGGGCCATGGTACTGTCTGAGGCCTTGAGTCAGATTTCGACTGCACAAACATCTACATCTTCTAGTGACAGAAGTGCTTCCAGGGAGTGCAGTTTTTGGTTTAAGCTCCTAGCATTTAGCAGCGTACATACATACATACATACATACAAATATTTCAAGCAAGGGCATAGATGCCCTTCTAGCTTGCCAATATACCAAAGCACTTGTTCCCATAATAAGTGTCGAGGCTGTTCTTAAAAATATCTAAACTAGTGTGTGCTTTAATGTAATTTGGTAATTTGCTCCATGCATCAGCTACTCTGTCAGAGAACCAATTAGTGCACTTCTCATTCCTATAGAATCTTCTACATAGGTTGTCTGATGATTCTCTAGTACTTTTTGATAACCCCAAACATTCCCAGAGGTAGTTGTCCTTAAATGCCCTATATACCTGAATAAGATCTCCTCTTACATATCTATAGGAGACACTGTACAAGTTCAGATATTTTAGTCTTTCATAATAACTTAGATTTTCACATCCATGGATGCCCTTGGTATATTTCCACTGTACTCTTTCCATTTTACTCATGCTTGTCTTCTTATAGGGTTTCCATATTGTTATTCCATACTCAAGTTTGGGTCTAATGTAACTAACAAACAATGACTTCATTATTTTTAATATCCCTGACTTTATAAATCGTTTTTTACAACGTATAGTTCTATAGCTATCATTAACCATTTGGTTGATATGATTAGAAAAACTCATAGCTGAATCTACCCATATACCCAGGTCCTTAAAATGAGTGTACAGTTTCAATCACTGTGTGCTGTATTAAATATTCACCTTTCAGTTTATGTCTCCCAAATCTCATATGCTTAGTTTCTGATGTATTTATCAGTATATTATTCTCCAGTGCCGAAATGGTCAATTTAATCATGTTATTTTGCAGACGTGCCTTATCTGTAACACTTGTAATCAGTTTACCCAATTTCAGGTCATCTACGTATAGACTGTAGAACATCTCAGATGAAAAAGTTAGGTCTGAAAGATACAATCTAAACAAGTAAGGGCCTAGGACAGAGCCCCATGGGACACCCTGACCATAACCAAGGATTTCACCTGTCCAGTTGCTGTATGATACTTGCCATGTCCTATTTGTAAGCCATGTAGCTATCCATCTTATCAAGAGTACATCAATACATAGTTGTACTAATTTATTGATCAGTGTTTTGTGTATGACCCTGTCAAACGCTGAAGTTAAATCTATATAAATTCCATCACAGCACAATTTTTCATTCATAGGTGTTATTATATTGTTATAGAACATCATGTTACAGGTGGTAATAGATCTATTTTCAACATATGCATGCTGATATATGGTTTCTAGTCCCAACCTATCCAGTTCTGACAATAACTTATCCAATATTACCTTCTCCATTAACTTTCCACAACATGAAAGTAGACTTAAGGGTCTATATGATTCTTATTTTGCTCTGGTTGGCTAATTTCACATCTGTAATGTTGTTTTTGAGACCTTGCCTAAAAAAGGCACTATGGAGGAGGTAAGAGCCTTTGCCAGCAGCCGAAAGCATAGAGGTGTCAGGTGCAAACCATCTCTGGCAAAGCAGAGAGGTTTGTCAACCATAGCTTCCCAGGCTGACAGGAACTGGATCCCCTTTGAATGACACCAAAAACTAAACCAGTTATTGAAATCAATCATTTTTTGCTTATAATGCAGCATCATTCTAGGTGAGGGTAATATGCTGCTCAAGGTTAGGGACTTAACTGCCTGGGACACATACTGAGAGAGCTCAACCATGTCTCTCTTCATATAGTCCAGTGAAGTACGTCTCAGGTCGTTCACACCAATATGAACTATGACAGAGTCATAATGGTACTTGTTGGTGACTGACATGAGTGCATGCATGCATGATCTGATAAATCCTGGCACTGGAGAGACAGCTGACCGTGACTTTCTCCTTGTCTAACTTGGTGAGTAGGATATCTGTGTGTCTCATTATTGAGTCTCCAATGGCAAAAATATGTGTTTTTTGAGTATTTCACTTTACAGGTTTAGTGGGTGAGATACTGGTGTTGCTATGTGCCATGGGCGCTATGGGGACTGTTTTAGTTGTAGCAATGTTGTGTTTTGGAGGTCTCTGGTGTTTAGCTAAGTTTTTTGAGAGAACCTCCGCTTATATAGATTTTTGTGTTTGATTCATACTATGTGTACCAGTAATGGTACTATGTGCATATGTAGTGATGGGTGAGTTGACAACCTCTTCCATAGTGTTATTTTGTGCAACACCACTTACATTCAACTTTGAAATAGGGGAATGGCAGTAAAGTCTCTATAGACATATAGCTTCTCAGGCTTAAGAAATGAAGCCCTGCTTGGTGAAGTACCTTAGCAGCAGCAACAAACCCTGTGGTGGATGAGAGTGAGGCAGAATTCATGTTGTATGTGTAAGTTGGAACACATGACACTGTCACAGTACTGCAACATCTGTCTGTGGCTTGGAGGAGTTCAAACTGTGAAGATATGAAACAGTAGGAAGGATGTTCAACTAGTGGGGTTGTAGGGTTCCAGGGCCATATACTGAAGCATGGCTACAGTACGTAAATGGAGGTGAGAGGCTCTACATAGCACTAATTGTATTTGATAAACAGGTGCATAATAGGAGGGAGAGTGGACATAGGTATGTGCATTCCACAGCCAAGCATACAGACCCACTACTGACTTACATGTTTTGCCCACCAGTGTTCACATACTGCCACTGCTACCTGAGAAAGGCTTATAATAGTTTGCTACACCAGGTTAGCAGTGTCATTTTCAGTACTGCATGATACACTTCATTGTATGTTTGAGAGGAAAGATTGTACAAGGTCCACCTATACACCTCTAGCTCTTTTCTACAACCACAGCAACCTGCATGGAAAGATATTTCTATGTATATTGCACCTGCATTTTAATGTGTAGTAGTATGCATGGCACAAGGGGTTAGAGGCATGTGTGGACTGACAATGGTATCATGTGAGTTCATGCTTTCACAGGTTCCATTGATGGGGGTCCATCACAGACAATTTAAGGATGGTGTCAGGAGGTCACATATGGATGAAGATAATGGTGACATACATACTGAACACTGAGGAGACAGTGGCATTGCCTGTAACACTGCAGCTGTAAAGGTCACCCATATGCACTAATACAAAGGTCCCAGTAGAGATATATGCTGAGAATATAGCCTCATCAGTGCATAACAAACATCCTTTAGTTCTTTAGTTCCTAATTTGTATGGATTCCACATGTGTTTCCAGTCTATACAGCATTCAATATACACACATTACCATTGAGGTAAATTTACCAACCACAAGAGATTGACACGGGGAATTCAGAGCCACCATGACACCAGGACTGTTACTGAAATGGCTAAAGAACTCATCATTAACTAGCATATGTGCAGATCAGTGAATCAGGTACAGATAGCTGCTACCCACAGCAATGTGGAACTCATGAGTGAGTGCCATGGCATGCAAGATGATGTGTACCAAATGCACAAAGACACTGAGTACAAGGACCGGGAACACACAATAATGCTGATGTCACAGATGGCAATTGTTGTCTTCTGTGTGCCTGCATGAAAAACAGTGCAACTGTCATGCAGTATGTCTCCACAGCTCATGCAGTTTTTTGTCTTGGGAAGGTCTAGATGTAAACGGATCAACCTCAGACTATTCCAAGTCAGACTGTACAAATCATTGTTGAGACAGCATCACAGTTTTTTGGGGCACATAGTTTGCCACTTTCAGTTGTGTGCATTGTTCAAATTATGGGCAATGGCACTCACTGGGATCAACACACAGGAGGCCCCATTATGGTGTACATTTACAGTCCTCCAGTTCTACATTTTCCATGCTATTGACAGCAATGAGCCATGACAAGTCAACACAGTGAGCACAGTCAGTGGTCACATTATGGTAGCTCATCCCCACTGCTGGAGGGTGTGCTCCCTGGCACTCTATAACCTCTTAGAGTATGTGGTTACTGTGTAGGCCTACCCCATATTATAGTGTTGCAGTGACCTGTCACCGTGCGCTCATCTGTGAAACTGATGATTATTGTACTCCCCCCCCCCCACTCCAATCTGTGTGGGTATACAAATGTCCTGCATAGCCTGAGTGTAATAACACATTCATAATTTTATTTTATGTTGTCTGTGACATGAAGCATAGTTCTGGACCAGACACCACTTCTTTATCAGTGCTGCAGTGTGTTCACCTACCTCTGCTTTAGCTGTGATACTGTTCCTGTATGTTCCTCTCTACACTCTGCACCTTGCAGTTCTGCTGCTGCTACAACTGTTAAGGAAGGTCCTGTCATGATGATTAGCTGATACTCCTACTGTTTGTACAATGTCATGTTTTGTAGCATGGCCTGTACAGCACAACTATTGCTGCATATACCTGTACTATATTACAGTATCCCTCTGTTATGTACCCTCCTCTCCTGAGATGTTCAGACAGTGGAAGCATTCCTTCAGTAGCCCAAATACTTCCTCCACTATATTTCATGTTTCTGCTTGTTTGAAAGTTTTAGATCAGGGTCATCAACCAGGGCTGTAGGGCATATCTGGCATCATCTACAACACAAAACACCCAACATGTTGTATGTGGTCTGCTCACTGCTCGCATGGGACTTACATATATAGATCTGTGTAACTAGCATGTGCGTACTGTTATCATCCAGGTGACCATGGGAAAGTTCTTTCATAATGAACTTTTCTCATTGCTCAGATGTGTGTCCAAGGAGTGTCACACAGACATATTACAGACAAAGCCCTGGGCATAACAGACACCCTGGTAGTTCATAGAGTGGAAACCTTTTCTGTTCATGTATCTCAAGTCTTATGAAATAGATGGGACTATTGTAATAACATGTGTAGTATATAGTTCCTAGGACCTTAATGAAATGTGCTATATAAAAAAAAGACCTACATGGTTTTGGATCCCTCCTGCACTATCTTAGAAGAAAAAGATATGCTCCTTCATACATCATAGTAATATCAAGAAACTGGTTTAACATTTCTGAGGGTGACACTTGTGATATCCCTAATGTGTCCACCTGTGGTTCTATTGTGTATGATCAAGCTAATTTAATATCAAAATGAAAACACAGACAGAAAAGTAAAAACATACGCAATACTGAAAATGCAAAATATTGAATGAAATAATATCGAGAAAGGAAAACTATTTTCTCTCCAGATATTAACACCAAAATCCCTTTAATACAAACCTCAAATTTGTCTGAATAGTGGCAGTGTTATAGGAGGTTTTTATGAAAGTAAGGTGTAGGGTTTGGGTTGAGAGAAGAAGCAGCATTAGGGTTAGCACCCATTATCAAGGAGGACTCCAAATACAGTGGAGTAATGACTTCTTTGGAACTAGATGCCATACCTTTGTTTGTATATTGTGCAACATATAATGATTTCCTCACTACTGTAGACGAGTGATGATCAAAGGCTAGATTACTGTCCGTGTGTGTCCCCAAGTCCATGACTACTGGGTCAACTCTTAAGGGTATGTTGACAATATGATAGTTATCAGTGGTGGATGACTTCCCAAAGGATACTATTATGCATTTCTTGGCATTTTGTTTTTGTCCATGTCTCTGACACCAATTATTTGTCTGTATCAGCTCCTCCTGGAGAACATTTGGGTTGGTGGGAGATTCTCTGACTACTCCTAATTTGCAGTCATCTACAAATTTAGTCAGCCAGAGGCCATTGACATTGGCCTTGACTTCATAGAAGTAACGATCTAAAAGGAACAGTCCAAGGACCCATCCCTCATGGGCTCCATTGTGACCGGTCTCTTTATAGAGGTGGACCTCCCAATTTTAACTTCCTGAGTTCTGTCTGTGAGCCAGCTGGCTACCCACCAAGTTTGTATCTAACCTCTTGAATTTGACAACAATGCCCCAGTGGGATATTGTATCAAATGCCTTGGCCAAGTCAAGGTAGGCAGTGTGAACCATTTTGCCCTCATCCATTGCTTTGGTGACCTTCACAAAGAAATCCATCAGGCTAAATAGGCATGACCTGCCCTTGATGAAACCATATTGAATTGGCTCAAGTGTCTGAGGTTTCCTATGTCATTATTGAGCATTTCCATGATAATTCTTTCCATGGCTTTGCATACCAGACTAGTGAGACTTATGGGTCTATAGTTTCCAGGGTCTGTAGATGGCCCACCTTTGTGCAGAGAGATGACTGTTGCTGTTCTCCACTTGTGAGGCACAAAGTCTGTTTGGAAGCTACAGTTAAATAGAAATTCCAGAGGACCTGATAGGTCATGTTTTATGCTATTTAGAAGGCGTCCTGAGATATTGTTTGGGCCCACTGATGCAGTGATCTTGGCCTTAGAGAGAGCATTAAGGACTTGTTCCCTAGTGATAGCAGGGGGAGGTATATTTGATTATATTTCCTGAGGGAAGGTTGAGGGGATGGAGCAGTAAAGTTGAAGTTGAATTTGTCAGCCAGTAGGTTTCCTGTATCATCTAGCTCAGTATAGGTGGCTCAGTTAACAATGGGCTCCACACACAATTGTGTATTGCCTTTGAGGTTGCAGACATAGCTAAAGAATGTCTTGTGTTTGTCCTTGACCTAGGAGGCCAAATTTACTTCAAATTTGGCTTTGGTAGACTTCATTTGTCCTGAGTTGTTTGTTTAGTTTGATGGGAGTGTTTTTATCCTGCTGGGTGCTGCACCTCCTAATTTTTGACATGATTTTTTTCCTTGCGATATACAGCCTATTGATGTTCTGATTCCACCAGGGTGGCTTGTTTTTTTGAGTGAGTTTTGTACTTCTTCCTGGTGGGTACAGCTGCCTATCTGCTACTATTAACATACTTGTATAGGGTTGATGTGTGCAGTTTCACATAGGCAGCAGTGATCTCGGGGTATATGGGGGCTTGACATTTTGCCAGGTTATCAACTAATAGTAGGAGGTTTGCCTTAGGATAGTTCCTGAATATACAGGGGTTAGCTGGGGTTCCAGGTTTTATTTTTACTTGAAAAGAGACCATTTTGTGGTCTGACCTTACCAGGGAAGACATTACACTAGGGGGTATGCAGAACTCTTCCATATTAGTGAGGACCAGATCTAGTATGGTTGCATCCCTGGCTGGTGGATTAACAATCTGGTCCAGGGAGTTTGTGTTTATAAAATCCGGGAATCTCTGTCTGTACTTTTGGTGCTGTACATAATTCCCAGTTAATGTTGGGGTAATTAAAGTCGCCCATGAATAGGTTCATAGGTTCATAGGTTCATAGGTTCATAGGTTCATAGGTTCATACTAGGCTATCTGCCCAAGGGCATTTATAAGCCTAGCCCAGAGTTTTGTGGCTTTCGCCACCCCTTTAGTTTGGAGGATACTATGCCCATTATTTTGCTGTGCCTCTGTCAAGCAGTGACACTGAGATAATCCCTGGGGTATATCTGCGATCTCCCATCCATTGGTCAAGATTTCTCTTGAACAAAGCCAGTGAGGTGCTCTGCCTCACATGTACCGGGATTTTGTTCCACAGCATAGGGAGTCTCTGGGTGATGAATCTGTTCCTCCAGCACGTCCTATTAATAACCGTGTCAAGGTTTAAGTCTCCTGCCCTTGTAGTTCTGAGGGATCTAGATTTTTTGAGGTGAAGCATGTTCATCAATTCTGGGTTGGACATGGCCTTGTATGTCAGGCACAGGTCACCTCTGAGCAGATGGTAAGCGACTGAATAGAGCTGGAGTTCCTTCAGTCGGGCAGCATAGGACATATTTTTGAGACCCTTTATCCTTTTGGTGAGGAACTTTTGGGGCCTTTCCAGTTGCTGCAGGTGTCGTGTCAGATACATTCCGAATGGGGCATTGTACTCAATCATTGGTCTGATGAGTGATGAGTACATGGGGACGATGACCTCCCTTGATCTAGATGTGAATCCCTTCATGATCAGGTGGGCAATGTAGAAGGTCTTCCTAACTACTTTGGCAATGTGAGTGTCAAACGAAAGGTTACTGTCAACCTGGGTCCCCAGATCCCTGATAACCTCTTCTGTGCTTAGTGGGTTGCCGCCTATATGGTAGCTAGGGGTAACCTTGTTTTTCCTGAAGGGTATGACTATGCATTTTTTGACGTTTAACTTTAGGCCATGGCTCTGGCACCAGTTATCCGTTTCTATAAGACCCTTCTGAAGGATATCTGTGTCAGATGTGTTCTCAACTATGGCGCCCAGTTTGCAGTCATCTGCAAATTTTGTTAGCCATAATCCTCCTGTGTTTGCTTGTACTTCTGAAAAGTAGATGCCGAACAGGAGTGGGCCCAGCACTGAGCCCTGTGGGACACCACTTGTGACAGGCTTTGAGTCTGACATGGCGCCGGCAACTCTGACCCTGTGGGTTCTGTCACTTAGCCAGTTTGCAACCCATCTTGTGACGTATGGGTTTACATTTAAGCTGATGAGTTTTTCAATGATACCTGAGTGGGGTATTGTGTCGAAAGCCTTTGCCAGGTCAAGGTAGGCTGTGTGGACTGCCTTTCCCTCATCAATGGCCTTGGTGACTGTTTTGAAAAAGTCAACCAAGTTTAAAAGGCATGATCTGCCTTTGACAAAACCAAACTGGGTCGGATCCAAAGTCTGCAAGTCCCCTATGTCTTTATTTATGAGTTCCATTATGATCCTCTCCATAGCTTTGCAGATCAGGCTTGTCAAGCTGATGGGACAGTAATTTCCAGGGTCGGTGGAGGCACCGCCTTTGTGAAGTGGGACCACAGTTGCCGTACGCCACTCCTTGGGCACGTATCCTGAGGTGAGGCTAAGATTAAACAGCTGCCCTAACTGCGGGTTTAATTCCTCATTGAGTTCATGGAGCACACAACCGGGGACACCATCTGGTCCCATGGATGCTGTGTTTTTGCCTTGGAGAGAGCAGTTCTCACCTGAACATTAGAGATGTTTGGGGGGGCTACAGTCCTCTGGTATAAATATCTCACCTTTTGGGGGGGGAGTTTGCACTGAACCTGTCAGCCAGTATGTTGGCAATGTCTGTAGGTTCAGTAATTTTTACATCATTTTGAACTAATTCTGAGCATATCTGGGAGTTTCCTCCCAGGTTTCTAACATAGCTAAAGAAGGCCTTATGATTGTCTTTTGAGTCCTTAGTGACTTTTCTCTCAAAATTTGCCTTGGATGATTTTATGAAAGATCTTAGTTTTTTACTTATAATGATCAAAGGTGTCTTCCCTTTTAAGGATTTTGCTCTATCTTGTAGTAGCTTCCTCCTTTTGTTGTAGAGCTTGTTTATGGCTGGGGTCCACCAGACTGGACGCTTGCCTTTGGTACAAAGAGTCTTTGTTTTGCTTGGGATTGCCTGATCCATGCAGTCCTGTAGGTGCTGGTAGAAGGCATTTGTAAGTGATTCAGCGGCTTGAGTAATGGTTTCCGCAGGCTCGGGGCCTTAAAAGAGACCACACCAGTCTTTAGAAGTGTGAAGTCGGCTTTTGAGAAGTACTTCACTGTGGTCTTTTTTATCTCAGGTGGGGGCAGGATGTGGACTTCCAGTGAGATTAGTTTATGGTCTGATCTCACCAGTGAGGGGTATACTTCCGGTGTTGAACATTGTGACCCCATGTTCATGATGATGAGATCTAGTATGTTTTCTCCTCTTGTGGGGATGGTGACTAGTTGTTCCATGGCATTTGAGTTTATGAACTCTAGGAACCTTTGGGCTAGAGTGTTGGGGCTTGAGTAGTGATCCCAGTCTATATTTGGGTAGTTGAAGTCACCTAGTATGATGGTGTTTGGAGATACATTTATCGCCTCCAGTGTTTTCAGGAAAGCTATGTGAGGTTCCTGAGATTGAGAGGGTGGCCTGTAACATGCTACAAATTGCAGAGCAGTCTTGCCTATGGTTAATTGCACCTGGATGGTCTCCGATGCATCGTGCGTTGCCACCAACCTTGAGGTGTGGGTGTCCTTGATGAATATAGACACCCCCCCTCCTTTCTTGGTGTTGTCCGGATTTTGGGGCCAGAACGCATGATATGAGGTAAAACCTGATAGTGCCGGTGTGCTCTCGGGAGCCTTGAACCAGGTTTCAATCACAGCACAGACATCGATGTTCTCCATACTGAGAAGGGCCTCGAGTGCGTGCATCTTGAGGTTGAGACTTCTGGCATTGAGCAGCATTACCCTTAGTTTTTTCCTTTTTTGTGTTCTAGGGTGGTAGGTTTAGAATTTGAGCCTTGCCTAAAAAAGGCACCATGGGGGTGGCAAGAGCCTTTGCCAATATCCGGAAGCTCAGGGGTGACAGGTGCAAGCCATCCCTTGCGAAGCAGCGTGGCTTGTCCAGCATGTCATCCCAGGCAGACAGACATTGGATCCCCTTTGAATGACACCAGAGTTTAAGCCAATTATTAAAGCTGATCATCTTGTCTCTGTATTGTGGCATCATTCTTGGTGAAGGTAGGATACTGCTCAAGGTCAGGGTCATACCTGCCTGGGCTACATAATCAGAGAGCTCCTCTATGTCTCTTTTCATGTAGTCCAAGGAGGTACGTCTCAGGTCGTTCACACCAGTGTGGACAATAACAGAGTCGTACTTGTACCTGCTGTTGAGAGACCTGAGTGCTTGCGTTATGTGGCGGATTCTAGCACCCGACAGGTAGCTTACTGTGACCTTCTCCTTACTCAATCTGGTGAGCGGGATGTCAGTGTGTCTGACTATGGAGTCACCAATGACGAGTGTGCCTGGCATTGTGTTTGGCCTTAAGGGCTGTGACTGTTTGGCACACTGACTATGTGGTCTATGTGTTGCATGTGTTGTGTCCTGAGGTGGCAGTTGTTTGGGTGTCTGCTTTGGTGGCCTCTGCTGTTTTGGTAGATTTTTGATCAGAACCTCCGAGTATGTCTTTGTGTATTTATGTGTATGATTTGAAGTTGTGATAGTACTATGTGAGACTGGGTTTGTGGTGTGTGTGGTTACCTTCTCCTCCTGTCTGGTCTTGCCAGTCCTATGTTGAGAGAGCTCAGCCTCCAGTTTGGCTATATAGTTGCATCTCTCGCATGTATTTGTGTTTTGTGGGAGAAGGAGAGGGTTGTCCGTGTACATGAGACAATTGTAACATTGCCTCAATATTCCCAGATTCACCAGCTGAGCAGGAGAGGACACTAGCAACTGATCCCTCGACATGCTAGAAGGAATAGACAAGGACTTTAAAAAGACTCTGGGGGATGTGGGTGATTGAAAGGGGGTTTTTGGCTGGTGGGGTACTATGTATAATAAAAGTGCTATATCAAAGTAAAAAAATACTTTAGGAGCAAGTGCTAGGCTTTACAGATAGAGAATAGCCTACTTAAGAATCAAGTAGAGCTGAACTTTTTAGATATAGAATACGCTGGTTTGATCAGCAGTACAGTTCAAGGAAGGCTGTTTTAAGAGAAAATTTGAAGAGTGGACTTTAGGTAGCCCGAATAGTTTAACCTTGATTAACCGCCGCTTATGGCTTATGGCCGAATATGGTATTGGGTTGGATGATGAGTGTTTACAATAAGTTTACATACATGTTATGGGTTTCCTAGGTCATAGAGGCAGACTTATAGCTTGCAAGTTAGTTGGATGGGACTTTGTGTATGGTGATTTGAACATGGAGAAGCTTAAGTGCATTGTGCTGTTTGACCGGCCTTAAGGTATATTTATTTTTTATGTAAATTTATACACCTGCACCTTTAGGGCCTGTCTGTATAGTAGCTGGTCTAAATGTATGGAAGGCATTATAGCCTTAAAGTGCAGGTGTGGTCTTTCTGGCTTTAAACCATGTCTCAGTGACTGCACAGACATCATCATTCTCTATAGTGATGAGAGCTTGTAGGGAGTAGAGTTTTTTTGTTTAGGCTTATAGCATTGATAAGTAACACATTTAGATTTTCTTGGTTTTGATCTGTAATGTTGGAAGTACTTTCAGTTTGGCATTGCCTAAAAAAAGGCACTTTGTGGAGGGTGCTGTTTTAGTTTATATATGAAAGCCTAGAAGGGTGAGGTGCAGACCACCTCTGACAAAGTACATGGTCTGCCAACCATCTCCTTCCATACTTATAAACATTGAAACCCCTTAGAATAACACCAGAAACTAAGCTAATTATTAAACTCAACCATCTTCTGTTCTTATTGCAGCATTATCATTGGAGAAGGTAAAATGCTGCTCAAGAAGTAGAGGCTCCATGAGATGTGGCTGTTTGTGTTGCTGTAGATGTTGTTTTAAAACAGTGCATTCAGGGCAACTGATGGTGTTTGTTATAGGTGTACTTCATCTATAAGGTCTTTGGGTTTAGAAAGGTTACATGTAAATGCTCTGTATATGTGGGTCTATGTGTCTGCTTTGAATTGTGTGTGATGGGTGCAGTGTGTGTACTATTGACAACCTGATTGATATTAGGAGTGCTTTTCTGTGAGAGCTTTACCTTAAGTCACATTGTTTAAATGTACCCTTCACATACCATATCAGTTTATTTGAGAATTAACTGGTTGTCAGTAAACATGAGGCAATTTCTACATTGCTTCAAGATACCCATATCCACCAAGCTGGTAACAGAGATAGTGGGAAAGTTTATATCCATGGCAACAGATCCTTTTTATTGATTAGATGGTTGGAGAGAGAACATAAAGTAATGTCAAGAGTATCAACTCTTTGTACAGTGCTTGTCGCTACAAACTAGTTGTCCTGTGTGCAACTAGGTATTGGTGAAACTTCAAGGGTGCTTTTACAGGAAAAATGTCAACTCAAGGTGTGTGCATCTATACAGGAAACTGCCAAGCACTTGAGGGGAAACTGATAAGTAGACCCTGATGATTTATGAAGTTATTTAGGCATATATTCTGAAGTTAAGTTAGACACCAGCAAACCAAGCAGTACTTACTGAAAAGAAAGAATTGACTTGTCAGGAATGATGAAAACAGGGATTTGTCTGAGCAGTTACTGCCTGGCTACTACTAGTGCTGGCCTCACTACAGCTTTATCTGCAAAACTCCTTTGCTTCTTCTCTCACCAGAAATAAAACAATAGCACCAATTCCAAGATGAGAAGCAGGCCACAGGCCCTTTGGTGATCAACAGTCTTGTTCCAAATGATGTAAGGGTTTGTAGGCTTGTTGTAGCTTTTTCCTAGTAGCTGCCTTGAATAGCAACCAAACCAATCAGTATGGTCAAACACAGACACTCACTGCCCAATCAGAAATAGTCAGGAATTAATGCACTCTGCTCCTTCTCTCACCTGGAGCAAAATATAAGCACAGAAGCCGGCACCTAAGAAGCATTTAATAGGCTTTCTTTTTTTTTTTTGTATGGGTGAGTCATACACTGTCCATCTGATGATGTTTCAACTGTAGGGAAACTGGCTGTTCAGTGTGGTGTGCACCCTCTAATAATGTATCTTCCTAGACATACGTCTGTGTGTGCATATGTAATTACATATATGTTTATATATGTATGTAGATATATATATATATAGACATATATATGTATCTCCATACCTGTGTCTGTGTATATTTATCTTAGGAATGTTGTATTGCTTCCACATTGTACTTACACTATGGTAGCCAGACTGTAATGTACGATATGTTATTGATACCAGCCTCACATCATACAGGTGGCATGGCTTACTGTAAAAACTTGTGGCTATGTCGTGTCAGGTCCTGGTTATTGGATTCACAAAAGTTGGTACTCTATTGCAGGGCAGACCTGTTTGTATTGGGGGGGATATTGTTACGTGTAAGATGTATGTTGCTTGAGCATCCTCACCCCCATTAACACTGCCTGTAGTCATATATGTCTTTGTTATGTGCTCTGTTATATCTATAGATATATATCTGTATATATATATATATATATATATATATATATATATATATATATATATATATATCTACATATCTATTTATATATATATATATATATATATATATATATATATATATATGGGTCTACTTGAGTTGACCGAGACGCCACTTCGCCGACACACAGAAGACCGAGACCAAACGACCGAAACCGAAGGTGGTCGACAAGGTGAAATCCTGACAGCCGAAAGACCAACATGGGGAACGTGTGAGCGTGACTCGGTAAGTGTGCGATAGTGAGGGATTTAGGGTTAGGGAGTGGACAGGTAAGTGTGCAATAGTGAGGGATTTAGGGTTAGGGTGCGGGAAAGGTGAGTGTGCGGTAGTGTCGGACTTAGGGTTCGGGTAAGGTAAGTGTGTGATAGTGACGGAGTGTAGTTTAGGGGCAGGTTAAGTGAGTTAGGGTTAGGGTGCGGGTAGGGTGAGTGTGCGTTAGTGACGGGCTTTATGTTTTAGGGTGGGTTAAGTGAGTTGGGGTTAGGGTGCAGGTAGGGTAAGTGTGCGATAGTGATGAACTTTAGGTTTAGGGGTGAGTTAAGTGAGTTAGGGTTAGGGTGTGGGTAGGGTAAGTGTGCGGTAGTGTCGGACCTTAGGGTTAGGGTTTGGGTTAAGGTTAGTGGATATGTAATTGTGTGTAATGTGTAGTTTACGTTTTGTGTGTCGGTGTAATGGTGTTCGATTTTGTGAGTTGTCGGTATTGTGTGTTTTCGGTTGTTTGGTCTCGGTGTTTTGCGTGTCGGCGAACTGGCGTTTCGGTCAACTAAAGTAGACCCATATATATATATATATATATATATATATATAAATATATGCTTAGCTGTAAGCATATGTGTATATATATATATATATATATATATATATATATATATATATATATATATATATATATATATATATATATAGATATATATATATAGATATTTATATATAGATCAATAAATATAATATATAATAGAGAGAGAGAGGGGTATATATTACTGCTGCTTAAAAGTGCTTACTCCCACTTACCTCTGCACTAATTTCTTTAAAAGAAAAGAAAAAAGAGGTGATAGGAAAGTGGTGAAAAAGGAGCACAAAGAGGGAAAGACAGTAGGCAAGATAGCTAGGGATGTGCAGGAAGGGTGTAGGGAAGGTCCATAGCTACCCATTTCTTCTACAGCAACAGCTGTGCATATGCATGGAGGTACATTTGAACACTCCAACCCCTGAGAGAGGGGTGAGGACAACAATAATATGTTGTGATGCTAGTTAGACCAGATTACATGTGTCCAGTGGACATGTGTGCAAAATGTACAGCTATGTATGGGTCGTGATTTGTTTTTGGGAACAGATTTCCTTTTTTTTTTTAAGGTGAGAGTGGGATGTTGGGGAAGGAGAGTAGGTATGCTCGGGAAGGATATGTTAGGTAGGATGGCAGACAATACAGACAAGACAGCATACAGGGGCAGTATATGACACATGTGGGGGAAACACCTTGGACAGGGAGGGGTGTTTGGAAGTCGCAAGCCCATGAACCCTGAAATGGACACAGTGGGACTGAGGTCCCACCCATGGGCAGTCACCACTGCACCTTCACGGCCCCAAAGGTGGCTGTGCTGGGGGCTGTGTAGGAGGGGCAGGCTCACCCTCTAATTGCACCACTCACTGGCGTAGCTGGTTTCAAAACTCCCTATCAAGTTCCCTACGCACCATAGCCCGAACCTGAGGATGGGTGACAGGTTCCTCTCTGCCCCTGCTCCGAGGGGTGGGCAAGCCCCATCCCCTGCAGTGGTTCCACCTGAAGGTGGTACAGGGTGAAGGTGGTGATCATCAGACTCCAGGAAATAATGTCCCTATGCAACTTCTCTCACCAGGAAGCAAAACAGCAGCACAAATCCCAAGATGACTACTGGTAGGCAGAATGTTGGCTCTCCAGTAATTGGTGGTCTTGGAGTAGGTGTCGCAGATTTTAAAGGTAAGATGAAAATGGGTTAATATCCTAAGAGCTGCAGTGTGCACTAAGCAGTTAGATGTGAAAGAGAGGGTAATTTAAGCTTCAGCTACCTAAGTGGAGAACTACTAATTTTAAAGGAGCAAGAAAGATTGGAAGGGGATGGGCACTTTGTATTCTGGGTCTATGGATTACAGTGGGATGGCCAATACATTTAAATTGGAAGGGAATGGGGACTTTGTATTTTGACTCTATGGTATACAGTGGAATGGCCAATACATTTAAATAGCTGAAGGTAAGTGATTTCACAAAATATATTTGTGCTTACTTACAATAGTCAATGAAAGAAGAGAGGGAATGAGATGTGTAGTCAAATTAACATAAAAGGGTAGGCAACTAGAAAAACAGTTGAGTTTAAAAACACAACAACGTGAGGGTGGGAGAAAACTTAATTTCAGTGTGACTCATAAGAGACCCAATTGTGGTCTCTTTCCTAGTTTAAATATTCAATTAGAAGCAGAAAATGATTAAACTGCAGTGTAAACAAAATAAACCACAATATACAACATAGAAGAAGGCAACAAAGCAATAAAAATACAAGAAAGCAAAAATGAACTAATATCTCCCTCACAGCAAACTGTGGCAGAGTCTGGGTGAGCTTTTCCAGTAAAGTTTCATAGGTTTGTAGGTGGTTACTGAACTATTGACCTGAAGGTCTTTATAAGCTTAGCCAAATGTGTGCCAAATATAATACTAGAGAAATCTGATATAAAGGATCTTGCCTAAACTCAATATCTCAGTTAGCAACAACTGCTCATATCTAGAAGGGTCACAGATGAAATCCCTTGCAGGAATTTATGGTTTCCCATCCAGTCATCCAGGCTAAAGCCTTGAAATGTTTTATTTTACCCCATAAATAGAAGGTTTAGTTCCTAGCTCCACCCTCAGTTCACAGGAAATTAACCTTAATTGACCTGTTCAAATCCCTGTATGACTCACAAGAGACACGTCTGTGGTTTCTTTCCTAGTTTAAATATACAACTAAAGCAGAATAAATAAAAGACAGTGTAAAGACAATAAATCACAATATACAAAATAGAAGAAGACAATGAAACAATACAAAATACAAGAAAGCAAAAACAAACTGCCCTTTTCCTCACAGCAAGCTGTGGCAGACTTTGGGTGAGCTTTTCCAATAAAGTCCAGTAAAGAAGAGAGGGCAGAGAAGGTAGAAAAAATGGGAAAGGAAGGTTAGATAGGGTAAGGTAGAGGTAACATATATTAAGCAGGAGTAGAGCAAGAGCAGGACCAGATGTCCATCATGTGTTGTTTGAAATGGTTTTTAAAAAGTTTACTTTTGCTCTGATGTCTTATGGAGAGTGGAAGAGAATTCCAGAAGTCTGAGATATGATAGGAGAGTAGTGAATCATCTGTTAAGTTGTTGGATCTGGTTACTTAGACTAGGTAGTTGTCAACTGATCAAAGGGTTCTACTAGGTGTATACTGTTAGATAAGATGGTCTATACATTTTTCTGGAGACTAAACAAGCATAAGAGTGATAAATTTAGAGAAGGCAAGATGGTATGAGAGCTCTGTCTAGTGAAGCAGTTTTAATTTGAGCAGGGAAGAGTTCTGTAGAGCAGAATAGCAGCAATTTTTGCTACTTTGTTATAACACTGCTAAAGTAAATGAGATTGGGAGGATTGTAGGTTGATGAGGATTAGAGATTCATAGAGAAGCACTAGAAGTAAGTAGGCAGAGGTATTATGGATTCTTGTGTCATAAATTAGGTAGGGCTTAATCCTTCAGTGTACCAAGTGTTTGATGTGCTTTTTTTGACTACTTCTTTTCTGTAGATATTGAATGTCATATTTTCATCAATAGTTACTCCTAGAATCTTGGCATGTAGGACTATTTCTATTTTACTGTGATTAAGAGAAGTTATATTGAATCTGGCTTGTTTGACACTGTAGGATTTAGGTGTAAACAAGATTAGTTTTGTTTTGGGGGTTTAATAGAACTTGACAGTGGGAGAGCCATGCTTCAACCATATGCAAGGATTCATGAGTTATTTCTTGAAGTTTTTCAAGGATCTTTGTGAGCAAATAAGTGTGGAGTCATCTACATTCTTTTTGATGGCAGCATTCTTGGCTGCTTTATGTAGGTCAATAATGAAGATGTTAAGAGGGGATATAGAATGGATCCTTGGGGATTGACAACAGTTACAGGAAGAAATGCTGAAATTTCATTTTGCCATTTGATGGTCTGTTGCCTGTTTGAGATATAGATGTCGAACCCTGCAAGGCAGGAAGAGTCTAGGTCAAGACTAGCTACCCGTTGAATTAGTTTGGGGTGAGATACCATATCAAATGCCTTGGAGAGGTGAAGGAGTAGAACAGATATCAGGTTAGCAGAATTTCTGTTTGTGTTAATTGGATGTGGTTAAGTTAAGGAGTGCAGAGATAGTGCTGTGGTGTGGGCAAAAGCCATGCTGGGTTTGTTGAGAGAAGTTTATTATTAAGTATGGAGTTAATTAGTTGATGGTAAATACATTTTTCAAGGATCTTGGATACAGGAGAAAGGACAGCAATAGGACGATAATTAGTGAAGTTTGTAGATTTGCTACCTTTATGCAGTGGCAAGATAAATGATGCCTTCCAGAGTATGGGAGCATAGCTTTTTGCAATGGGGTGGTTGATTTAGATGGTTATATCTTAACATTCAGTAAGTGGACTGAATACTCTAAATCAGCTATAGGTGTGAATATGTATGTGTCTGTTTTCTATCCACCTGGCAGTGTGACCATTGGCTCCAGGTGATGGTCACTGATGATTTGATATCCTGATCCCATGTATAAAATGGGAAAAGGGGGTTGATATCAATGCTGATTAATGGCAATGATTTTCTAGCCAGAGGAAACAAATCTATCCTTATTATCACATGGGTGATGTAGTTAAACTTCTCTATGGCTCTCCATATGTTAGCTTAGTATAAAGCTATGAACCTATGACTTAAAAGGCAACCAGATAATTAGACATGTCCCATGCATTCTACAACACTACTTCATTAACATCTCATACTGTATGCTCTTACATCTACCCATAAATAGTAGTTTATACAACTAAGCATTATATGTCTCCAAAAGACTTCAAATATCAATAAATACTATCTTCATGTGTGTTTAGGTTTAAAAATCAGACTTGACAACATTTGATACTGTAGAAGCATAATAGATTTAACTTCATTCCAGCACTTAAAAGCAAGAAGGGGTGTGCATTTCTTAAGCAGGGTGGACATCTGTTTCATTATCTAGCTAGATAACGCTATCTCTTTATTGGCTCTGTATTCCTGACATGGTCTGTCCAAAAGAAGTGGCTTCTGCAGTGCCTTAAAGGCTAGGCATGGATAATTTATTAGGAGCCTATACAACACTGAGTACACCAAGATCTCCTTTTACTACTCACAACACTGAGTACACCAAGATCTCCTTATACTACTCACAACAGTGAGTACACTGAGATCTCCTTATACTACTCACAACACTGAGTACACTAAGATCTCCTTATACTACTCAAAACACTTAGTACACCGAGATCTCCATATACTACTCACAACACTGAGTACACTGAGATCTCCTTATACTACTCACAATACTAAGTACACTGAGATCTCCTTATACCACTCACAACACAGTACACCAAGATCTCCTTATACTACTCCCAGCACTGAGTACCAAGATCTCCTTACAGGTCTCTTTTTAACTGACGTTTTCAGCCTTTATTTTCTGTATGAAATACCTTTAAGCTTTCTGTAGCTGTGTAATGTGTTTCAGTGGGTATGTAGAAAAAGCTCCAATGTGCTCTATAACTGACTAAATCAGCATCTTTTGCAATGACATAGATATTTCTCTTAATTCCCCAGATATCCCCTTTAGAGCCAGAAATTCAGTTACAACATTCACAGTAACACTTGTCTGTATAAAATACAGACTGTAAAGTTTGACGGCACCCATACCCATCTGACTTGAAGAAACTCCCTTTCTACATTTGGCTGGACAAACAGAAGCTTTCTAAATAATGTTTGACTTAAAACCACAATAACAAAATAATTTTATGGTTACTCATTGCAATCTTGCATTGCTTCCTTCCTTTTCTTCTATAAATTCCTCAAGATGGCTTTTTCAGGTTTAGGTCTTGTTGCCAGAGGGTTGGAGTCCTGCCTACAACACTACTAACTGGGGTTTGATTAGCAGTGCTAGCACTGGACAATCCTGCTGGAGCAGAGAGTAATGAATATAGACAGCATACCATTCAAAAGGAGAGAAGAGAATTGCATATGTGCAAAGGGCAAATGTGTGGGTAAGATCACCCCTGATGGAGACTAAGGAGGACACCCTATGGTGCTTTATAGCAGGGGGTAGGCTGCTTACTGGACGTAACCTTCATGGGAGTGAGGAGTCTGCTCAGCATGGTGAACCCATTGCATGGATACCTGCAGGTAACTTATCCACACATGCACAGGACAAGTAGGGCCAGATAAGAAAAACTTCAAACCATTCCTAACACCTGTCTGAATGATATCCACTGTTCAAATCATTCCTAATACCTGTCTAAATAATATCTACTGTTCAAAATATTCCTAACACCTGTCTGAATAATATCCACTGTTCAAAACATTCCTAACACCTGTCTGAATAATATCCACTCTTCAAATCATTCCTAACATCAGTCTAAATGATATCCACTGTTCAAACCATTCCTAACACCTGTATGAATGATATCCGCTCTTGTTGATCCTCATCCCGGTTTAGGAGAATGAATGAGATAACTGGCTGAGATAGGATTGGAATGATAGTCGGGTAGTAAGGGAAAAGTATTGTCATGTTAGCCATAAGTAACCTACTCTTCTGGCTTTTTTTCCCCACATTTCTTTTCTTACAAAATGTACTACCATCCTGGATTATGCTACTTCAGCAGAAGTGCACAAAGTTTGTTTTCCTAAGTCACTTCTTATTTCCATTTCCTTGATGTCATCAAGGCTATGCATATTACATTCCTTTCTTTTCTCTTGTTAAGGCTATTAATATAAGCCATCTACTTTTCCTGCTGCTTTTTTCTTTTATCTTCTCCATCTTTCTTATATTATTAAGAATATATGATATTCAGAACTGTATACAGTACGCCAGATGGAGTCACATCAACTGTTTACTGAAAGGGATAACAATGTCTTGTGCTGTACTGCTGGTGCCAATTCTGTGCAGCCCAGTATCACTTCTCTTGCATAATTACTGCTTTCTTACACTGATTATTTACCTTTAGAGCACTATTAGTCCTAAGCTCCATTTCACTTTTATAGTTGCTATTTCTTCTCCAGTTGTGTTCTGTTGCCCTGTTTTCCCTATCTGCATTGTTAAGCTACCACATCTCTGATTATTCCCCAACAATACCAATATAGTTTTTATCATTTTCACTTCTGTTATATCTATTGATACCAAAGTACATCTTTAATAACAAATACAATATTTTACATTCTAGTTCTTCTGTTCTGGTGCTGTGTATGGAGACAATAAGACTGGGATTTGTTAACAGCTACATGAAGTGTAGTGATCGCGCTAGCATCATGCAGTGCCACCAACACAATAGCACATAATTTGGTATTTGTTAAGGAGATATGTAGAGCCACACAACAATGATAAATGGCAGAATATACTAATGAAAGCATAAGGAGCTGAAATCCATATTAATTAACCAATCCAATATGGTGGAGCTATTCAGAAAGGTATTAAGAAATTGTGTACACTTGGTGTAGACTTTTGCCATGTACACCAAAACTCTATGGAATACAGGCATGATTATACTTAGGGAAAAAAAACATGTTAGGGGTTTCTGCTTCAATTATCATGCTGTATGTGCAATAGGCTATAAATCAGAGTGCTGCAGCTATAAGATCTCAGGAAACAAGAAGAAGGGTGTTTAGACCCTGTTTGACATATCATAGACTGCATGAAACAGAAATTGTTGACGGATACAGGGTGGACAGGGAAACACTGGGAGAAATATGCAGCCTCTCCCACCCCACACTCAGGCCCCAGGGAAATTGTGGAGAACCCACCCCAGTCCCATATATTAGCTACTGGTACTTTCCAGAGCCCCACGGGAATATATTAGGTGTGCCACAGGCACGTGTCTCTAGAATATTTCATCATTTTTTAAATGCAATGCTACTACATGCAAGAAAGCATTTCTGTTTCCACAAACACCACAGGGGAGAACAAGAACCATGCAGGAATTTTATGCAATGGCACACTTCCCTGAAGATTTGGAGATCATGGATTGTACACACATAAAAATAAAAACCCCACCTGGAGAACAGGGAAGGAGGTACTTCAACAGTAACGGTTTCCACACCATAAACTGTTAGGTTGTCTGTAATGCCTATGGGATTATCTACAGTTTCAGTGCAGGTAACCCAGACAGTTTCCATGACTCACACATATGGCGCAATTGAGAGTTGTACAACAGTTTTTTAGGGGTGACATTCCTCAAGGACGTTTAGTGGGGGATGCAGGTTATGCATTGGAGCTTTAGTTCATAGCACCCATGAGAAACCCACACAACACCATTGAGCAAGGACACAATGAGCCCCATGCTCAAACAACAGTTTCCAGACACATCCAGAGGTGGGGTCTATATTATAAGCATAAAGGTGTACTTACCCGAATACATAAACATCGACAAGTCTTCCTCAAACCACGAAAACATAGATCGTCCTGAAGTGTGAAATCTGAAACATTGAATCGTCATGGTTGGCCCTTCTGCAGTATAGCTCTGTAAGGTAAGTGTGCGATAGCTACAGACCTTAGGGTTAGGGTCCGGGTTAAGGTAAGTGCATAGACAGTAATGATTGTGAGATTTAGTGTAGGATTAGAAGTAGGGTTTTGTTAAGTGTATGTGTGTGGATTATTTAGTTTTGTTTGGGTATAGCTTCTTAAGGTAAGTGTACGATAGTTATGGAACTTAGGATTAGGGTGCGGGTTAAGGTAAGTGCATACATGGTGGCATATGCAAGATTTAGTGTAGGGTTAGAAGTAGGGTTTGGTTTAGGGTTAGAAGTAGGGTTTTGGTTAGTGTATGTATGTGGTTTGTTTAGTTTAGTATGTAGCAGGTAGTGGGGTGGGACAACTATGACAGTTCAAGTTTTTAAATTTTGCGGTTTAGGGCATGTGGTGGTGGTGCTGCGGTAGCGTTGTCGCCTCACAGTTAGACGTTGCCCGTTCGATTCTCAGTTAGACCATCTTCTGTGTAGTGACATGCGTGAATGGCCGTTCCTTCGTTGAAGGTTGTGCGTTAGGCCCGGCAAGCCAGTACGTAAAAATCTACCGCCAATCATTAGAGGACCGGAGTTCCGCTGTGGTGACCCCTAACTGGGAAAAGCTGAAAGACACAAACAAACAAAGGGCATTCTGTGTATTCGCAGTTTGCAGAATATGTGTCAGTGTTTTAGTATGTGGTTAGTAGGGCTTTTGTGCTTATAATATAGATGCCAGAGGTGCACTATAGTACTACGCGGGCACCTATGCTGAAATGCTTACAGTCTGTGTCATATTACAAGGTGTCATTCTCAGGAAACAGCTTCATCAAGGACAGCAAGGGGTAGGACCACAGTTTCATGGACCACAGGCAGGGCCAGCAACAGCAGGTACACATGAGGAGTCTCAGGAAGTACCACCAGCTGCAGATGGTGCTGGCAGATAGAGGCATGCACAGTATGCCCTGGCACTGGCTAGGAGGCAATGGATAGCACATGCAATCACCACATAGGTCAACATACCATACACATATAAATAGCAAAAATTATGTCTGCAGTCTCCACAACCTTTACCTAACCATGTAATGGCCATATTCTGATAGCATCAGACAGGGACAATCCACAAGGACACAATACATACCTGCACTAATAATACGAAAGTATGAAAAATGTAAATAAAATAAATATGTTACTGATAACTCTCAGATCGACACATGTATATATGCCCTTTGAGTACACACAACTTACTCCCCCATCCAACCCCCCAACACCAAACCTCCCCCAACAAAACACATAAAGTAGAGAGTCAATTATCTGAACTAACTGGGACCTAAGGTAGTCCAGATAATCAAACATATAATTTAACCGGATAAAAAACTTCTAAAATCTTCTTTTTTTCTGCACACAGGGAATACACTTTTCAACCATTCAGAGATTCTAGTGCAAAACAAAGAATATTTTTCACACACAAGTGGGCTACAAGCTAAAAAATATTCACAAGAAAATACATATAATGTTCACATATTCAGACTTTATGATTTTTCTTACCCAAAAACTTTGGAAGGCTGCATTCAGATAACTGATGTTTCAGATAATCAACTCTCTACTGTAAAAAGAAGTATGGAGCATATTCAATAAAGCTTACATGGTCCTCTAATACTGTGTGTGCACTCGGCGTGAAACTCACACAATAGTGCAACATTTTGCATTCAGTAACTGGCTCTACATGCACAAACACAGTAAACATATCAGCATGCTAATTACAGCATAAGCAGCTGAGTTGTATGCTAATCAACCAATCCAAGATGGAGGAGCTATTCAGCAAGATATAAAGCAATGGTGTAGACTCAATGCAGGTTTTCCCTGTGAATTCCAAAACCTATTTGAATACAGCCACCAAAACTAGTTTACACGGAAACAATGTTTGGGGCTGCTGTTGCTCTTATTCATGTGTATGTACAATAGGCCCAAGTCTATGCTGCTGCTGCTGCTAACAGACCTTGGCCAAGAAGGAGAAGGGTGTTTAGACCCTGTTTAACTTTCCATGGTCTGCATGAGGTGGAAATTATACAATGCTACAGGGTGGACAGAGACACACTACAGGAACTCTGCTACCTCTGCTATCCACAGCTGACAGCAAGGGCAAACTGAGGGGAACCAATACCAGTGGAGACTAAGGTATGTGCAGTACTTAGAATATTAACTACATAAACCTTCCAGAGACCAACAGGGGACATGCTGAAGGTGTCACAGGCATCAGCATTCAGGATCCTACATCAGTTCCTGAATGCTATACTACAACATGCCAGTGACTACATATATTTTTCCTGTACAGCTGAGGATAGGGCCAGAAATATGTAGGAGCTCTACCCTGACGTCTTGGGTCTCATAGACTGCACCCATGTAGAAATCAACATACCACCTGGGGAGCATGGAACGGTGTAAATAAATAGAAACGGCTTCCACTTCATGAACTGCCAGGTCATGTAATGCTAAGGACTTGTCCTGAATGTGTTTGCCGGCAACCCAGGCAGTTACCACAACTCACATATCTGGCACAACTCTCAACTGTATCAGATGTTTCTAGAGGGGATATCCCACAGGGTCATTTACTGGGATGTGTGTATGTATCCCTGAATCCAAAAGATAGAAAGCAAGGATATGACACAGTTATCATCATTTGCACAGGGTGTTGTATGTGTTGGGGGTGGGGGGTGGGCAGGAGGCCTAGGCTGACACAAAACGTAGTGAGTGTGTGTCAGTAAGAAAGAAAGACATTCAGAAATGTTGATAAGGTATCAAATGGCCACTGAGGCAGAATGAGCCATAAGCCTCATGACTGAACCATGTAACTGTCTGTGCATGTGTGTGTGTGTGTGTGTGTGTGTGTGTGTGTGTGTGTGTGTGTGTGTGTGTGTGTGTGTGTGTGTGTGTGTGTGTGTGTGTATGGGCAGTCAAGCTAAAACTGGTGTGTGAGCATCTGCAAAAACACAGCCAAACTCTGTGCTAGCTCTATGTCCTGGTAAGTCAGACAGGAGTGAGCCATGCCTGGCAGAAGTGAAGTTCATCGTCATCATCCCCAACTGTGAGAACTGGCTCTGCCAGGAGTTTCACTGGTATGCCCATGCCCATGGTCAGATGCACTGCTGCTACCTAAATGTCACTGATATCTGTTGTACAATCTGTCCACATGAGTACTCCCATGACATGACCCCACGTCCTACCATGTCTGGGTGTGGACACATCAACCACTGATGGAGTAGTGGAAATAGTGCCACTATGGGACTGGGACTGGGAACAGACACATTGGTAACATCAGATGATGTAGCTGACCTATGTCCATGTGGACGCTGTCCCTATCCTAGCAGATGTTCCATCACAGACATCATCCATTACAATGTGTCATTCATCCAATCTATTGAATCATGCAACACAGTAGAGACAGTCATGCATATCAGCCTGTGCCACATCTGCAATGCTAGGCATTTCCAAAGAGGCCCTATTGGAATGTCTGTGCCTCCATGATGACCCTAAACATACGTCAAGTGGCACAGAAAGACACATCAGGATCAGGTGGGCAGTAGACAGCAGGCCTCCTCCGAGCACCCCTAACAAGCGTCCTGCACAACACCTCGCCCACACTTTGGCTATGTCCAGAGTCAACAGTCACTGAAGCCACAGTAACCACACTACCCTGATCAAGTGTCTCACCTTCTACCTGTCCAATATCTGAGGGCTCACTGGAATAGGTTTGAGTAGGCCTACTGGCTGTGTCCGATGGACATAAGGGGGATTATTGAATGTCAACCTCAGTGTCAGATTCAACCTCTGCACCCTCTGACTGTGTCTGTGTTTGGCCACCATCATCATCAGAGTCTGCTGATACTCCGGCATCAGGTGGTGAGAGTTCTACACTTCCACAGTCAGGATCACCTGTGATAATATGCAACAAACACAGGAAAGAAATTAAAACATATATTACTACAATTTAATATATTCTAACACACTAACACTGGTGCCACTGTCACAGACGGTACAGCAATATACACACAGTCCTGACACCCACTTCACACATATGGATAAATGCATATTTCTGTCAAATGCTCATCAGTACTGAAATAAAAATGTTTGGCCTACCATGTGCAGATGACTCCACACTTGCTAGGGAGGATGGCCCTGGAAGATGTAAAGCAAAAGGTAAGGACATCACCATCACAATAACAATAACACAGGAGGACCGATTTATTGCCTTTATATGTCCATTACCAATATATACATGTCATGTGTAATGAACCAGAATATGGTGTTAACTGTATCAATCTATAAATAGGCCCCCCAGAAATAGTAAACCAACTAAAGTATTAGGTTTAGCAGCCTCCCCTCAGGAAGCCAGCTGTCCACAGTCCACTGTAGCTGCTCTCCTCCGGGACCATGAAATCATATCAGTGATCCTATTATGCACCTGATCATATGTCTTGCTGCACCCCCCAAACAGCACTGATGTCATTCACTATCTGGTTCCAAATCTGAATTCTGCCAGATATATCCCCACATCCTCTCTCATGCAGAAAGGCACCATGTCACCAAAATGCTTGGACAATTACATCATTCTCAGAGGCACTGAAGGCAGTCTGTGAGGACTGGGACACTTGGGTGCCATAATCCTAGGTGATATAAAGCAAAAAAGGATACTGCACATAAATATAACATAAATAAAAGTCCTACTTAGATATAACATGTATTATTAATTTTTCAGTATTACCCACTGGAGAAACATAAAATTTCAGTTATTAAAATACAAAAGGTTATGTGGTTGTAATATATCACAGTCACACACAAACCAAGGTTTGATCCAAAGCAAGGACTAATGAAGACAAAGCAAACCTCTTTAAAAAAAGTTTTTGGTTGTGGCAACACACAAATGGAATTTGGCTCCCTCACCCCCACAACAAGAGTCAAATGAGAGTTTGTACCAAGCAAGGAATTAACACATCAGTCAATTGTTATAAGTGCTTTCCAACAAAGTCTCACAACATATGTACAAATTTGCCACAGAAAAGTCATTTGTCTGTGTCCAGCTAACATCCCTGTGTCATTGACAATATAGAACATTTACAGTTTGCTGAAATAATAAAGAAGAGTGCAAGAGAAAAATACTTGTAACAGTTGTGATGAAAGTTAATAAAGCTGTGCATCAGAGAAAATAAAATGCCCTGACAAAAATGGCTAAGTCATCAGTAAACTTCTAAGAAGTGCACACAGATAAAAGTTGCATTTCCTAATGTGTATATATATATATATATATATATATATATATATATATATATATATATATATATATATATATGGTTTCACTCCATAAACACAAATTCCTGAAATATCGAATTTCAGCAATTCGTGTCCATGAAGCCGAAACCTCAAAATAACGAAAGTGCATAATCGCGAATAGGACTATGTTGAATTCCTGCTTATGCATTTACATTCTCCTATGGAAGTGTTTGGCTGAGTTGGTGTCTGCAATTTAAGGTGAGTGAGTGTGCATGAGTGTTTTTGTAACTTGTACGAGTGGGTTAGGGTAGGGAGGTGGTGGTATGAGTGTGCATGTTGGCTGTGTGTGATTTTTTTTTTTTACTGTTTGTGCGATCTTGGAGTTAATATATATAAGTAGGGGGTGTGGGGAGCACAACCTCCCATGTGGGGAGTGCAGGGGGCTTGCCCCCCCTGCATTTGTGTAGTGTAGGTGTGTGGCTATGTGGTGGTGTGTTGTATGTCATTGTTTTGTGGTGTGGGTGTTATGGTTTGTGTGTTGTGTGCTGTATGCTGTGTGCTCGATGTTGTGGTTACATGAAAATGAGGTGTTGATGATCTGATGGTTTTGGCTTTATACAGTTGAAATGCTGAAATTCGATATTTCAGCATTTCGGCAATATGAAGTGTAACCATATATATATATATATATATATATATATATATATATATATATATATATATATATATATATATATATATATATAATGTATGTAAATCTAGTATGTAATTGAAAAATGCAATCATACCTTATCAAGATCAGTAGTCTTTTGTGCAGATAAATCCAAAGTAAAAGCAATCTTCTTCTCTGTTGTCAAAATATGCAGCTGTCCTCATCTTCAGGTTGTGAAGCCATATGTTACTACAAAACAAACTGTAGAACTACTATAAAAACAAAAAAAATAGCCAAGGCTAGAAGGTACAAATAAGAGAATTTAATGTGACAGTAAGCACTTTCGTGGGCACATATACACCCACTTCTTCAGACTGTTCAACAAAACTAATACACGACATTTAAATCACTAACAAGATAAGCACATGATGGTCACGTGTTTAAAAAGGTCCAATGGGACTTAGAAAACAATCAAACAATATATAATTAAAAAACAGCTTATAAAAATGTTTAAATACAGATATAGTATAAAATCTGAAATTACCAAGAAACTATATTCCTTAATTACATTAGTTTATACAAAATGCACATTCTAAAGGTAAAATTAACAATCTAAAGATAAAAATGCTATCTCATCAAATTTGTTAGTTTTAGAATGCAAGCTATTGAGCATGTATCATTTATCCCTGGGTATTTGAAGACATCTAGTCTGAGCTGCCAATATAATCCCTGCTGCTTTAGCCATAAGGAAAATGGTCCTCCCCTAATATGAGAACAGATCTGGTCAATAATCCTGAAGGAGAATGAATGGCCAGGGTTATTAAGTATATGCTTAGCTAAGGCATTCTCAGCTTTCTTGTTCCTAATCGCATATTGATGTTCATATATGCACTCCTTAAGTTTCCTATTCATCTTACCTATATAGAAACCTAAGCAGAAATTATACTTAGCTAAGTACACGCACCCCTTAGAATTGCAGTTATACCTCTCCTTGCAAACAATATTTGTATTATTAACTTGGCACAATGACCCAGTATCTATGAATCTGCAAAAATTGCAGGCTTCACATTTAAACATACTCTTAGTCCTCGGGGTTTTTTAACATGTTGTTACCTAAGCGGTACTTCATATTGCTGCCCCTCCTAAATACAATATTAGGAGTGAGGGGCAATCTTTTCCGCACATTTTCATCCGCAATAATAAAATTCCAATTTATCTCCAAAATGTTCTTAATATAATACATACCACTACTGAAAGTGGTGATGAATGAGAGAGAAAAGTCAGGTCTATGGTTAACTTGGTCAGTCCTATCTTCCATAAACACACCCAAAGGGGGTTATTACTGTAATTGTTCAAATATAAGCCCTCATCTGTTTTAGAGCCATTCAAAATAGCTCTGGTGTCCAGCGCTCCTTTTAGAGGTAACCTCATGAATCAATTTATCTAGAAAATAATCTGGTTAACCTTGGTTCATAAATAGGGTACATAAAAAATTACATTCCTCTTTAAAATCCACCAATTTTGAAACCATTCTGGCTGCCCTGACTAGCTGGCCTTTCACCATGGATTTTTTATGATGCATAGGATGTAAGCTGGTAAAGTGGAGGAAAGAATTTGAGTACATGTCCTTCTGTGGATGGTGGCCACATACTTCTGTCTAACCCTGTCCTTCTGTAAGTATATATCCAGGTATGCAATTTTCTCCATATGAAAGTTACTGGTAAATCTTAAAAAATCAGTTGTAGTATTAATGTATACCAAAAATTCATTAAAAAAGTCAGCGCCTCCCTCAAAAATCAGGAATATATCATCCAGATATTGGGTATAATAAACTAAATAATTTGAATATAGCCTATGTTCCAGAACAAATTTCCTCTCCCAAAAACACATGACCGGATTTGTGAAGCTAGTCCCACATGGTGACCCTATGGCTACCCCTTTCCTTTGAATATAAAATGAATCATTGAACATGAAAAAGTTATTCTTAAGAATAATGTCCAAAAATTCCTGGATCAGTCGGTGCTCATCATGGTCAATCCTTTTATCAAGTAACACCTAAGTTACCCACTCAATACCAAGTTCCTGTGGTATTACTGTATAAAGGTCTTTTACATCTATTGTGGCAAAGTTATAAGACTCATTATACCTCAGGCCATTAATATTTTCCAAAAAGGTCCAGGAATCCTTACAAATTTGGGTCTCAGTGCTAACATACTTTTTCAGAATGGGGTCCACATATTTAGCCATGGGGTACGTTATACTATTCTGACCATTAACTGTTGGCTGAAAAGGGGGGTTGCTAAGGTCTTTATGAATTTTTGGGATCCCAAAAATAACTGGGATGCAGGGGGCTAATATTGTTAGATAATTCAGAATATTGATAGAAGTTCTTGTTTCTATGAACAGGTCATTTAAATACATCCTAATATACCTATACACTGTATTGAACTCATTAATGGAAGCTGCATCATAATTGTCAGTATCCAACATTTCTTGCATACATGACTTATAATGTATTTCATTCATTATGACCAGGCCCCCACCTTTATCAGGTTTAATCACTTTAACCCTACTATTCTTCATTTCATAAATCAATTCCCAGTCATTCCTAGTTAAGTTATTAATTCTAGCATTATTTCTAAACAGATGCATATTCCTGATGTAATGCTCACATAATTGTTCAAATACTGTTAATGTAGGTAAAGTATTTGGATTAGGTGTACTGGCAATTCTAAAACAATCAGAGTTAGAGTTAAAATCACCACCCTGTATAGCATCTGACATAAAAAATAACTTCAAATTTAACTTCCTTATAAACAATTTTAAGTCTATAACTGTCCATGAAATAACAGCAGGTTTACTGGGCACAAAAGTGTGCCCTTTGGCCAAAACATCCACTAAAAAAAGTTAACATTAAAATCTGAATAATTATAAACATTGAAATCACCCATTGAGCTAGTAACAACTCTAAGACAATAGTTAGGTGTATTCTCAGTCACATTATTGTTAGCTTGTGAAATAGGATTGAAATTGCTTACCCTGTAGTCGCTAGCATTATAAGTCTAAAAAAGTTGCTCAGGTGCTATCTCCAGTTCTGCCAGTGATTCCAATTGCCCTTTCTTCTGTTGTTCATGGGCCTGGTATAATTCTGTTGGCCTCTGTTGTTCCCCTGCTGAAAATTTTGTCCCTGCTGGTTCTTTTGTGCATTATTGTTAGAAACCGAGCTACTTCCCACATTAAGGTTTACATTATTCACATTAAAGTTAGCATTATTTACATTCCTGCTGTTTAACCTCTCGCTTCATTGAGGAGGTAACTCAACTTGTTTTCCTGCAGGTTCCTGAGCTGCAAAAGCAGGTCTGTTGCCATTGATGTTACCTTGGTTAGAACCAGCTACTGCTTCTTCCTGGTTGAAACCAAGTGGTTGCTGAGAGATGGGGGGTTTTGGATAGGCAGTCTCATTGGCATAGTCCAATTCATCTCTCCTTAGTTTTTTGATTTTAATGCTTTTTGCTTTGGCAATGCAGGCATCAATACTAGAAAAAATTCTATTATAATCATATTTATATCTGTTATAATCAGAGTCAGCCATTACCAGAGAATTCAGGGTATCTATTTCTTTTCTCAACCCCCTCTATTTGTATAGAATAATGCTCAATGAATCAGTTCAAAAGCTCAATGCCCTGTTTGTTAAACAAGTTTATTAAATCCTTATAGAATGGAGTGCCTGCTACTAAACCTGTAGGGTATCACCAGCTTCTTAAACCTTTAGGCACTATGTCCCATTTAATACACTCCTGGAAATATAGTACCTCTAGCTGTAACCTTTTCAGTTTCATGGATTTAGCATCCAACAAGTTTAAGTTATCAGAGATACTGGGTACTACAAGTGTTTCACTTGAATTTAGCTCCTGTGTGGTATTAAAATTCAAAGGTGGTTTTAGCCAGTTATTAATATTTAAATCATTCAAAAGAATGTCTCTATAAGATGACCGTTCATGCACTGTATTACCTCCATAGTCATCACCCAATATCGTTGGTCTTTCAGGGTTCACATTGAAATTCTCCTTTCCATGGACTAGACTCAAATTATTCATCATTGATGAAGGAGGGTGTTCGGTAGATACATTTGCAGGGAGAGAATGATGCAGACCTCCAACACCTGTAGAAGATGTTCTAATGTTCTTCCCAATAGCGGTTGCTAAATCATCAACCTTCTTGGCCAAACTGTCAAGCAAACAGCCAGAATGGTTTCGAACTTGGTGGATTTTTAAGAGGAATGTAATTTTTTACGTACCCTATTTATGAACCGAGGTTACCCAGATTATTTTCTAGATAAATTGATTCATGAGATTACCTCTAAAAGGAGCGCTGGACACTTCAGAGCTATTTTGAATGGCTCTAAAACAGATGAGGGCTTATATTTGAACAATTACAGTAATAGCCCCCTTTGGGTGTGTTTATGGAGGATAGGACTGACCAAGTTAACTATAGGCCTGACTTTTCTCTCTAATTCATCACCACTTTCAGTAGTGATGTGTATTATATTAAGAACATTTTGGAGATAAATTGGAATTTCATTATTGCAGATGAGAATGTGCAGAAAAGATTGCCCCTCACTCCTAATATTGTATTTAGGATGAGCAGCAATTTGAAGTACCTCTTAGGTAACAACATGTTACAAACCCCGAGGACTAAGAGTATTTTTAAATGTGAAGCCTGCAATTTTTGCAGATTCATAGATACTGGGTCCTTGTGCTAAGTTAATAATGCAAATATTGTTTGCAAGGGGAGGTATAACTGCAATTCCAAGGGGTGTGTGCACTTAGCTAAGTGTAATTCCTGCTTAGGTTTCTATATAGGTAGGAAAGATAAGAAACTTAAGGAGTGCATATATGAACATCAATATGCTATTAGGAACAGGAAAGCTGAGAATGCATTAGCTAAGCATATACTTAATAACCCTATCCATTCATTCTCCTTCATGATTATTGACCAGATCTGTTCTCATATTAGGGGAGGATCATTTTCTTTATGGCTAGAGCAACAAGAATTATATTGGCAGCTCAGATTAGATGCCTTCAAATACCCAGGGTAAAATAATACATGCTCAATAGCTTGCATTCTAAAACTAAGAAATTTGATGAGATAGCATTTTTATCTTTAGAATGTTATTTTTACCTTTGGAATGTGCATTTTGTATAAACTAATGTAATTAAGGAACATATTGTTTATTGATAATTTTAGATTTTATACTATATCTGTGTTTAAACATTTTTATAAGCTGTATTTTAATTATATGTTGTTTGATTGTTTTCTAAGTCCCATTGGACCTTTTTAAACATCTGACCATCATGTGCTTATCTTGTTAGCTATTTAAATGTGGTGTATTAGTTTTGTTGAACAGTCTGAAGAAGTGGGTGTATATGTGCCCACGAAAGCACTTACTGTCACATTACATTCTCTTTTTTGTACCTTCTAGCCTGTGCAGCCACATGTTTACCTTTTTATGGCAAAGATTCAGGCCTGTGAGCATGGTGAACATGCAAATCAGATGTAAACTCATTAGAACTGCTGATTCTCAAAATCTTGGCTCCATGTTGCAGGTGTAAACATAGTGCAGGCACTCCCTCGGTGTTAGTGCTAATGGATTGCAACTGCGAATAATTACAGGTAAGGACAAGGAAAACACAATAACAATTCAGACTCCCTTACCTGAAAAGGGTGTGTCACCCAGTCTACACTTACAAAGTGTAAAAGTAATTTTATCAAAGATTTAAATGTAAGTAAACAGTACACATTTCTCAGTTTCTGTTCACTAATATTCAAACTCCCTGCCTTTGTTGAAAACTGTGTATTATTGCCATTTAATATCCTCATACATTTTAAGGACAATGATAAAAAATGCCTTACAGACTGCATGTCTGAGTTTACTGCTCAGATAAGAGAAGAATTAACTCCATTGAAAGAGTGGACAGAGCTGCATTGTTACAAACAATACTCATAAATGGTTGTGTGATCAGTCATTGCACTAAATCTGTAATAAATACATGTACAAACAACTGAGAGAATACAAGTATTATATGTCTTGTTAGTACTGTTGCACAAAGATTGGCATTCCTGCTACAAAGCTCTTTCTGTGGCAAAGAGGGTTAAAATGCATGTGCTGTATTTTGTAGGTTTATTGGTGTGACAGTTCAAATCCAGACTTATCTACAAATCTTATTTAATGCGTACTAAATTTTATTTTGTGATGTTGTTTATTTTTTTAATATTATTATTCCCACTGTGTAGGACTTAGCAGAAACAAAGTGAAACAGATAAATCAAATAAATTACATGTAGTGTACTTCTGTGATAAAAACTACATAAATTATACCAGTGAATCTAGTGTGTGTGTGTGTGTGTGTGTGTGTGTGTGTGTGTGTGTGTGTGTGTGTGTGTGTGTGTGTGTGTAGCACACCTGCCAAGCATGATAAACCCCATGGTATGTACTATCTGTGGATCATGGTTCATGTCCCACATTATCTTTTAAGGGTAAAACATAATAAACACTGCTTACAAGGATAAAACAAGGTGAACTTTTCCTGTCAGGTTTGTGCATCCCTTAACTTCATGCAAACCTGGACTAATGGCCCATACATGAAACAGACATAACACCTTCAGACAGGAAGCAGACAGTAGTCAATTTCAAAATGGATACATTCTTGCATTTTTTGCTTGCCGTCATGCAAACCCATTAAGCAGCACTGTGTGATGGTCAGCAACAGTTCCCAACACCTGCAGGTCCAGAACAACTGCAGACAGGAAGCAGACAATAGAAAATTTCAAAACAGATACACTGTATCCTTTATGGTTTGCCACTGCATAAACACACTAAGTGGCATTGTGCAGTGATCAGCATACATAGGTAGTAATAAATGTGAAAATATACAACTGCTGCCTAGTTTTCCTGTTGCAGGAGTAAGTTAAGGGTTATATAATAGGTGAGCCTGGGTTCTAATCCAGCTAAGGCCAAACTTTTCTTACTGATGTTCCACTTTACTTTATATAAACATTAACAGTATAAAAATACTTACATATAGGAATAACTATCTATAGCAAGTGTATGGAGCATACACAGGATATCAGAGATATATTACATGTGTAACTGTGAGTATCAGTACAATTATGGTTGCTCAGTCTACACAATTATAGAGCCAGAGCAATGCTTGCCCACTCACTTTTATAAAAAAATAAAATAATGTAAATAACTACAAATAGCAATAAGTATTTATAACACTGGAGCTCATATGAATTATATGTATGACTGAGGGTATACTGACAGATATGCTTCTACAATTATAATTGTCTTTGCTGGCCTTGGGGGGACTTTGGATGCCAGTGAAACTCATACCCACATAAATTTATAAAACAGACCTTGTCAGGTCAGATATGTATATGGTTAACCCCTCACTCTGTCATGTGTATTTATATATAATTAATGAGCATGTCTGGCAAGCACTTCTTCTGTGGTAAGGATGAAAAATCACTTATGTGGAAGAATATGTTTGTTTATGGTGCACAAGTTTGAACTTCACATTGCACAAATTAATTTTATCAGAGTGTAAAGCCACCCAAAAAATGTGTCAAGTCATATAATTTATTCCCCCAAATACATGTTTGCAAAGTTAAATCAACTAACAGGTACATCAACAACCAACTGATAAAGCAATGCCAACTGTCAGATTAACCTTCCTATTTCAAAATTTGCTTTCCTCTCTGTATGGCGCTGTTGATCTCTGCTTAACATTGTGCAAACTTGGTTGGCATGGTTGTTCATGTTTGTGTACCAGCATTAAAAGTGAAGGAAAAAAATTGGTGGAAAAACACTCTTAACTGCTGCTATTTGCCCTGAGCAGACATGTTAGGAGGTAGAAAGGAAGGTGCCCAATTTAGGGCTCAAAGGTGAAGTGTCGAGCAGTCCAGAACTTTTATTGAATTCCTTGTAAAGCACCACAGCTGAAGGCTGTTACAAGGGGATTATACATTCAACCAGTGGTTGGCTCAGTTTAGAACTGTTGGTACCCTGCAGTTGTGTATTTATATAGATAAAGAGAAATGAAATTGGATAGAAAGCTGCATATAAGCAAGACTGTTTATGCATAATGCTCTTATTTTGTTCTCTCCTTTTCATTCTACAGCCAGCCAGGAGATAACAAAAAAGAGGGGAAGCCCATGCTGAGCATTTAGAAAGACTAAAGGAAGCAAGGGGTATGTATGTATGTATGTATGTAGCACAACGTAAAAGCTATTTGTATGTAAAGTATCGCTCTTCTATACAGTAGTGGCAAATTAAGCATGCATATCTTAACTATAAAATCAATCATGCATGTTTCAGTCTGTAGTACAAACCAAATGTAGGAGTTAATTCTAATACTGTAGTCAGACATTGTGGGTTCAAATACCACAAGTAACAAATATATAGTAAAAATCATCTAAACATATTACATAATAATTTCAACACAGAAGTGGCATATATGCCCTCTTGTTAACTTAATCTGTATTATTTGATTAAGCATATGTGCAATATATGCATATTGTAAGGATTACTTGGTGAAATCATCAGTTATAGCTTGTAGTTCTTTAAAAAGTATACTTAAATGTAAAAGTAAATAATGAAGTCGTTTTATCGATGAAAATGCGTTTTTGCAACTTATTGTGGCATTAATAAACCTGTTTTGGATTTGAGGTGCCTTATTGTGAGCTGTGTTACTATCAAGTGGTGGTGGTTACTGGACTGGTTTGCTGTTTTGGGAGTTTTTTGTGTTTACAGCATTTTTTTCTTTTCTTGTAAATGTAAAAGTAGAAACAAATTCTTTATATTGTACTACTTTATTGTATGTCACACATGATGGCACTAATTATCATTTTTTTCCTCTCACCTCAACTCTTAACTCTTTTTTTTTATTTTTATAAGTGTGATCACAACATTTTGATTTCATTAATTTCTGACAACTCACAAAATGCTTTACAACATAAGGAGGTAGACCAACCACTGTGGCTGAGCCAGGTCTACTTGAAAATACCAAAAGCCCATTTACCTGAAGATGACAAGTCCAAGACGACATAAACAAATGTTCATTTAAGAGAATCTTCACATAACCAAGACATTACCCAGGGAAAGGAACCAGTCGGACAACAATAGCAAGAAAGCACATGGAAGCAATCTGAACCAACCAACCCCCCCCCCCCCACACACACACACACACACACACACACACACACACACACACACACACACACACACACACACTAATTATATCAACTCCGACATCGAACTATAATGTGGAAAAAGGCAAACTTCTAAAGTTGACCGACCAGTCCCTTTCCCTGGGTAACGTCTCGGTTATGTGAATATTCTCTTAAATGAAGATTTATGAATGGCATCTCTGTCTTGTCATCTTCGGGTAAGTGGGCTTTTGGTCTTTTCAGGTAGACCCAGCTGAGCCTGCCCCCACTCCACCAGTGTCTACACTGATGCACAGCATATCTGTGACCCAGCCTGGGAGCACTGCCCTAGCAGCTGGTGCAGCAGAACCCTCCATAAGTATTGGCAGAGGTGGGGATTATGCCACCTGCCAGGAGATGCTAGGCTTGGTGCATGAGGTCATGGAGAGCACCACTGGTGCATGCCTCCACCTGATGGAGAGAGGATGCTGTCTATTATGGTGTATAAACAAAGACATCAAGCACTCCAACAGCCATCAGAGTAAGGGGATAGTGATAACAGTTCTGCAGGTAAGGACTAATTTCTCACTGTCTCCACATTTGACAGGCATGGGCATCCAATGTCCCCTCCCTATCCCCTATTATGGTATCCCCCAATCTATTGTGTCCCTCACTGTTCCTGTGTCTTGTCTTGTTTGTCTGCATCTGCATCCTCACCTACCTGATTTACCTGACCCTGACATACATACATTCCTTACCCAGCATTCCTCTCTTACTGAAATAAAATAAAAAAATGGGCACCTGCCCACACAAAAAAATTACCATCTCATACATAGCTCTCCACATCACACATGTGTCTTCTTGGCACACTTGATTTGGGCCAATTGGCTAGACAACATGACTGCATTGCCATCACCCCTCTTTGCTGAGGTGACAGTCAAAATTCAGCCAATATTCTACATATACTTTCATTTTTCACTACTGATGAAGTGAATAGCTATGGTTCTTTATTACCTCCCTGCTGTACATTCCTATATTGCTTTCCCTTTGTTCTTCCCCTTGCTTGCCCCGTATTTCACCACTTTCCTATCACATTTTAACACCTTTAATCTGATCAAAAAATAGAATCACACAATACACATGTGGCAGAAACGGCCCTAATGAAGCCCCTCACTTTTTGTTTTTGTGTTTGCACTGAATTTCACAATCATGCACTAATGCCTAGTGGCAGTGAATGGCTCTTCCTATCATATGGCATGGTGTGGTTAACTTCATGCAATGTTGCTTAAACCCACTGTGCTAAGGAACACAGTGTTACACTATATTAAAGAATTATTTCATGACATTATGAATATATATTTAAAAGATTGCATACACCTGGATTCCAACCATATATCATCTGAGCTCAAAAGAAACATTTAAATGCATTTACACCTGCTGCCACAGAGTAAACTAGGCAGCAGGTGTGTTTCTTACACTCAGTACTATCCAAATTGTTGACTGCCACTCTTCTCTGCTTAGCATGTTTGTGCTGAGGACAGCAAACCAATAGAAATCATATTTTTTTCAATAAAGTAGAGGCCATCAAATACAAATATCTTGACAGTTGTACATGGCTAGCCATCCATTTCATTTAGGCCTCCCAACATCTTCTCTCAAACATCCGATTTGATGTCATCCACTGTAAATTGTCCAGCAACAGTATAAAAGGCAGATTTATGCTATGGTGCTTACATTAAATACTGAGTTTTCTCGTCTGTTTGCTTAGTTAAGTAGGAGTTCTAATTGCACCTGCAGTCAACTTGTGTATGTGTGTAGTTAGAAGACTATAACTGTGTATAATACAGTTAGCAATACAGTTCCACTGAGTACAAATATTTTGACAGTTGTACATGTCTAGCCATCCATTTCATTCAGGCCTCCCCACATCTTCTCTCAAACATCCAGTGATGATGTCATCCACTATAAATTGTCCAGCAACAGTATAAAAGGCAGACTTGTGCCGGGGCACTTACATCAAATAGTGAGCTCTCTAGTCAGTGTACTTAGGTAGAGGTTCTGTTCTCATTGCGGTCAACTGCTGTGTGTGTTTTTGTTCAGTTGGTTGACATTCAAGAGACCATTTTACAGCTGCATGTGGGGCACTGCTATAAGCATCCTCTTCTCATTAGACACTGTTGATGTCATCATTTATAAAGTGTTGTCTGGCGCTATAAAATCCAGATGTGCTGTGGTGATTGCATTAAGTACTGTGTTTTGTAAATCCTTACATAGGGGTTCTGTTTTCAATGCAGTCAACAATCACTATTGTGTCAATTTTTAGACTGATATGTGAGTCCACAACTATGTCAAACCCTATTCCAAACATCTCATTGTAGCATACAATGATGATGTAATTCTGTATTCTGTATAACATGCACTCTGATAGTATTCAAGACAAACAAGTAACAGAAATAGAATGTACAAAAATGAAACAAAACATTCTTGTGATGGAATGTATAAAGGAATGGACCCAATGGTTTAAAAAAAATACTAGGTCTATTCCTTTTTACATTCCATCACAAGTATTCAAGACAAACCCTTGCTGAGGCAGTGACATTAAGGTTCTAATCTGACAGCAGGCAACTTGCGTATATATATATATATATATATATATATATATATATATATATATATATATATATATATACACACACACAACTATCACATCTGAAACAATCTTACGCAGGGAAGTGACTCTAAATCCATGTCCTATACCCCTCCCAACATGTTCTCCTCAGCATACAATTATGTTATAAAGTGCAACATGACAGTGTTACACTCAGACGTATGTGGTGTTGCTACTGTGAATTTGCATGACATTCATCTTCTATACCTACACAGGTGTAATGTTCAAATCAGGCCCAGTCTACTTCTGTATGTTTGTGTTTGGTGGTACATTATGGTCATTGTATGGCCTTTGGAATCACTCTTCATTTCACTACCACTTGTGGAACCTTTCATGTAGCCCATGCATCCACCATCCTCATTTTTCCTCTGGCCACATGACATCCTTCCTGTAGAGGAGTGAAGGATCTCCTCATGTCAAATATGCATGCACACATCATGAAACAGAGTCCTTCCTTGAGTCTCTGCAGTCCATCTCCAGACAACTGCATGTGTGTTTGCTAATTCTATCATGGCATAGTGCACATGTCCCATATGAACAGTGCAGGATATAATGTTATCCAACAAATATACACCTATGCACAACAGTATTACCATCTTCCCTAATATAGATATAGGGACAATTAGTCTAATAATGTCCTATGACCCTATTAACAGTTGACATGTCAATATTGTACAGTATGGCGGCAAGACAGTCTTCTAATCTATGATGTGAGCTATTGTATTCTTGGCCACTGATGCCATTGCAGTACATGCTCCTTATATAACAGATGTACTAATACACCTCCTGAGAACTACTGACATGGTATGATACACATTATGTACACTGTTGGCATATTAGGACATGTGTTGTAGTGCAGCAGATCAACCTTCTACACAGTTCATATTCCAACATCACAGTGGCACTTGCAGTATAGCACAGGTGTGCATGTGTCTACATACTATCGTTAAATGTTCTGTGACAGACAATATCAATTTATATTGATTACATGCTCACATAATTCTTGTCTGATACACATGTTGTTATGCTGTGATATACACAACCAATGTATCACATGTTTTGATGTAATTGCAAGCTTGTGGAATTCATTGTTGCTATACCCAAAGATTATTGAGTTGGCTGGCAGTACCATTATGTGACTATTAGCATTTATGCCAGGAAATGTTCTGCATGAGCCACAAACAACTGATTTCTAATGTGTTCTGATATGACATCAGCCCAATCAAACACAACTTCCAGTTAAACATATATAAGCGTATGTTGTGCAAGTGATGTAAGTACATGATAGTACAGTTATACAACTGTGTGCTTAGTAACAGTGTGTGAAATGTGATGAATGGCCAATGTTGTATTTGGGGGTCTTTTCACAAATCATTTATTCTAGTACATGTGAAATGTTAAGGGGAATACACAACTAAGCACAGATCTGTATGCAGATGTCACCAGACATACCCAACTGGAGGAAATAGACAATCCACTAGCAGACAGTTTGTCTCACATGTCACCCCCCTGTTGCCACTGGCCATCAGCCAAAGTCTACATTCAAGCATTACACAGTTTTTATTCTAAGGAAGGCATTTCATCTGTGTACTCTCTACGTCTAATAACACAGACTCAATAGGCCCTAACAACATCATATGTTGCCTATAGCATGACTCAAAATATGACCTATCATACACAGTTCTATCCATACGTTAACACAGCCTCCAGGCAGCCTATGTTCCCATAGAAGGGTGTATATCCATGATCCTTCTGACCGGGGGTGACCATTATCTGATACATGGAGTTATAGACACATCCTGACACTCCTCATCTGTAATGTAGACCAATGAGTCATAATCGACCTTCTCTAAAAAGACACAGCTAATATCCCGAATGTGTACCAAGCCCATTTTTGATTTGTTAAGGCTATATTATGTCTGTTACATCTTTTCAGTTCTTCAAGATAGTAACCAAAGGCATGCATGATGATAACACTATCATCCTGTGTAACTTGACCTAGCTAAGGCATTTGACACAATTCCACAGAATAGGTATTACAGAGAAACTGTCTAAAGTGGTCATAAACACCTACATCACCAAGTGGGTAGACAAATGGATCACATACATGACAAATAAATATGTTGCAATGTGTGAAGCCACCTCTGTCTAGAGTCCAGTGGCCAGGTCTGTACATCAGGGCTCTGTGCTTGGCCCTTTCCTGTTCATTATTTAAGATTCAGATGTCAAAACTGACTTACACATCATTTCTCCAACTAGCTTTGTGGAAGACTGCAAATTATGGACAATCATTGAATCCAAGTGTGGTACTGGTATAATGCAGATAGTATCAACACACACAAAGGATTACTGCCAAAGCCATGGGGGGAACACAGTAGATGAAGTAAAATCATGGTGGAATTAGTTCCATTATGAAATCAAATACACAAGATAATTACAATACAGACAGCACATCCCAATGAGCAGACCAAGTGGTATGTGACCTGTGTACTCAGGTAGATGGTATGTGAAACATCCATCAGCATGTGCCCACAGTGGTGAGCACTCCTTTGTATGTAGAACAACTCCTGAGTATGTGCAGGATATCCACATTAAAGGGCATTATAGTAACATACTTCTCAGCCCTAATCACACCTGCAACTGAGTACAATGCACCCTTTTTCATCTACCTCCCAACACATCTTCCAGGGTTGAGTTACTCAAGCGTACTGCATTTGCCACACTGAGCTCCGATGCATCTTATTAGTCATACCTAAGTATTCTTTTTGTTGCATAAATATTGCTGGTTGATGTTGTAGAACCCCCATCAAAGTATTATAACAAATGCATGTGTGATACATGCTCCTGTGATGCACACAGTAATTACATAGCTGATTGACAACATTGATGGCATGGGTTACATTTATGACAGTGTGAATTGTGTCATATATATGGCATGTACACCTGTCAACTAGCCAGGATTACTCATAATTTTAAATACAGGTGTAACAGTGCCCCTCCTAATACCTCTATCAGATGTTTAATTTGCAGGAAGTTATGCTTGAATCTCCTCAGAGATTGCTGGCAAATCGTAATAGTTGTATAAGTGTGTTCTTGCAAAACCATCTATGATCACTCACACTCACATTTGTTATTCAAAGACATGAGATTATTGGTGGTATTATGCTGTCATTGTCCATGATTGTGCATGCTTCTGTCTAATGTCCATGAGCCTGTTAGTATGTGTTCCACTTGGTTGGTTGGTTGGTTGAGAACTATGCTGATATTACATTCATATTCAGGTAACTCATTTTGCACATCTTTACATTATGTAACTAACCCCTATTGTATGTACCATCTCTGATATATGTCCTGTCCATTGTTCATGTCAGGATACATATCACAAAGAATCATTTCCATTGATATGTCACCTTGGGTGACAGTCACATAATATACAATAACTGTGCAGTACGTACTGTATCATGTTAATTTGAGATTAGTGTTCATGCTACAATTGTCTTCATTGACATGCCCTCATCTGCTGCACATTACCATGTTTCACTTGTCCTCTTCCCCCTGTGTTCATTCCTGCAATTCATCTGTGCTTCCCTTTTCAATACACACTCTTCTCCTGACTATTTATTTATATTGCAGTCTATATACCCATGCTGATCATTTACACAGTTTTTATTAAGTATGCCTGAAACAGGTTTCTACACTACTCTGCACTGTATACACTTTCATGTAATGTGTTAGAACTATATACATTGCTTTATTAATAACTCTGGTAGTCATTGAGGCTTTCTACACAAGAACTCTGACTTACTTTGCCCATAGGTAAACAGGTGTGCATATTTTGACAAATCAAAATGCTGCCAGCCCAGCTATCGGGAATTTTGTAAATAATCATATGTCATTTGTGAATATTAATATGATTCATAGGCTTGTCTTACAAATGTAAGAGAACTATATGTTATGTAGATATTAAACTACTGGTGCAGAAGTGTGTGTTGAACTGTATGTTATGTACTGAGCTTCAAGAATGTAACCACAGTGTACCATACTGGAAAAGAGCAGACATATTTATAAACTATATTAATAGAAGAAGTTGGAACATACAGAGTTAACTTGCAAAACTACAGGAAAATAAGATAAAAGTGTTTTCCGATGTGCTAAAAAAAGTTTCAGTGCAGCAAGCAGACACAATGTTTAAAGCTAGAAGTTTTCCTATTTACATTGGAAACAGAAATAATTACTAAGTTTCAAATGTAAACGTGTTAATTGTTTTATTACGTCCAGTTCTAGGCAAACTTCTGAAAGATAAGCATTTTTCACAGATAAATGTTAAATTCTGTTGGTATCTGTTTAGCCTGGGAACTGAAGGCAGGTGACAAATAGTGGTGTCATCCAGGTGACCCAGCAGTAATGTTTTGATATTAATTTTAGAACTCTCTCATAGATTGAGAATTTTGTATCTTGTCTTGGAACTAAAAACATGAATTCAGCACTTGTCATTTGTATTTGCCTTGCTCTGTAAGTAAGATTTGGGTATAGTGTTTCTTTTAGAGATAGGAATATAGTAAATGTTAGTTTATATGTTTTCTGTATTTATTTGAGACTGTACTGCAATGTTGTTTTAAAATATTTCCTGTGATTCTGAACTCTATCACTGTGTTGGGTTATTGAGCCTTGTCTTGTTTTTTATTATTTATTACTAAATATATTTAAACCTTTTAATTATGGCTGGTTTGTTTAGAGATATTTAAGATCTTAGAGTACTTACATATGTATTTGGTGACACTGTACAGGCCACTCTTAAGTAGCCTTGCAAGTCTTGGTCACACTTACCATTTGGATGATAGTAACATCACACAGTAGGATTGGTCACCCTTTGGTAAGGGCCTTATAATAGCTGATAAGCAAGGGTGGTTGGTGACAATGAAAACTACCTTTTAGTCTGGGCAGAAGGGGGCATAGCTAATAAACCTGTGCCAGCCATCCCCAAGAGTGTCTGTGTGTTTATAAGTAAATCAAATCTCAAAGTGTGTGTGTGTGTGTGTGTGTGTGTGTGTGTGTGTGTGTGTGTGTGTGTGTGTGTGTGTGTGTGTGTGTGTGTGTGTGTGTGTGTCAGCTACTTGGGCAGGGGCACAAAACACTGGTTGGACAGAGAAGGCGCTAGAGGTTTTGGCTTGACAACTCAGGTGAGATCTTAACCCTATGGCTGTGCCAGTGAGGAGTCTTACTGGGGATCTGGAGAAAGAGGGAGAAACCAGCTCCAGACTGACTGTGATCTCTGTGTGCTTTTAAGAGAAATTGTACTGTACTGTACTGTGGGTGTATACTTGTCATCCTCCCAGTGTGGACATCCATCATTGATGCTAGTGGTGAGGATTGAGACTTCTTGATTACTGGGCCAGTGCAGGGGCATCACATATTAATTATTTGGCAGTGATGGGGTAGCCACATCACATATTAATTGGTTGACTGTAGTGAAATAGCCACATCACATATTAATTGGCTTGTAGTGGTGTGCATATTGAATTCCTTTAGCTTGTGTAAAGTGATCACTGAAGGTGTTTGTACTCTTAATCAGCCACGCAGTGAACATTCAGAGTTCATATCATAATTATTTTTTTTTGTTACCTTAGTCAGGAAGAGCAGGCAACCATGTCAGCAGAGGACTATGGCAAGCTGACAAGGAGACAGTTGGCTGAGATGTGCCAGACTAAAGGACTGGTGCATGCCAACCTGACTAAAGCAGACATGATTGCAGCTTTAGTCACAGCTGCATCAGAGAATAGCAACCAGGAGGACAATAAGACTGGCCGAGGAGATGTACAACTTTCAGAAAATGGACAGCTTAATCTTTCCACAGATGACTTAAAAATCCATCTGGAGTTAAAGAGAATTGAGTTGGAGGCTAAGCATCTGGGAATAGAAGCAGCAGAGAGACTGAGACAGCTGGAAGCTGAGGAGAGGGAGAGGCAGAGGCAACATGAAAAGAAGATGCTGACTCTTCACCAGAGTCATGGAGGTACTGGGGAAAGGAGTAACCAAACCCCAGAAGCAACAAAGGTCAGTAAATTTCTTCCACAATTTACAGAGGGGGATAATTGTGATAGTTTCATTCATATGTTTGAGAGGGTATGTAAACAGTATAGTTTTGACCAAGGACTCTGAGTACAGTTCCTGACCCCTTACTCCATGGTAAAGCTGTAATTGTTCTTTCCAAACTGTTTGATATGGACTGTTTAAATTTAATGTTGTAAAGAACTGATTGCTAGATTTTTTTAAGTTAACACCTGAAGCTTATAGGAAAAATGTTCATGAGCATTGATGCAAGGCACATGAAAGTGTGTGTGAATATGTTGCTGAACTGAGCATTTATTTTCATAGGTGGGTGAGTGGATGTCAAATCACCATTTTTGAAGGGCTGGCAGACCTTTTGGTGAGGGAACAAGCCCTTAGAACTTTGCCTGAGGACATGAGAATCTGCTTAGCTGATAGACAATGCACTACTGTAGATGAGTTGTGGAAGAAGGGAGACCTATACCTGACCTATACCTAGCAAGCAGGGCATCACCGCACAGAAAAGGGACACCCAGTGCTGCTCATGGGTGCAAGGGAACCCATGGTGGGCAGCGCAGACTGCCCCAACAGAGTCCGCCAGTAGCAGGGAAAGCCACTAGTCCAGGTACATATCCAGGACCTAAGATTAAATGTTTTACATGCAACCAGTGGGGCCATGTAGCATATAGATGTCCACAGAGGCAAGGCGGGGAACAAAAGGTATCCAAAAAAACAGCTGTGAGGCAGTTAACCAGTTCTCAGTCACAAAATCAAATCCAAAAAGAAAAAGAAAACTGGCAACACTCTAAAACAACAAATGTTTAATCCAGGTTCAAGTTCACAAGTAAACACTTTCACCTTCAAGGCTTCTTCAGGTGAAAAAAATACTATCAATTAAACTACATAACTTAAATACATTTTAAAAAGTCACATGACTCTAATTACACCTTCTGATGCAGCATATTTAAATAAGGCTTTAAAGTAAAACTGTCATTAAGACCAGGTGGTACAAACGCTCTCATTCTTAAAATCCATCTCATCTCTTCATTTTCAGTTAAAGGTTTTATATTCCCACCCCGCAATGGTCTATAAATTACTTTTAAAATCATAAACGTAAAACTATGTTGATCACCTTTCTCTATAATCTGTTTACTAAGAGCATTTGTAACTACTCTATGTCTTATATCGCTGAGATGACAGGCTATATGCTCTTTAAATGTCCTGTTTGTCATGCCCACATAAAAATCATCACAGATTTCAAACTTGGCTAAGTATATTAAATTGCTTGTGTTGCAATTCTGATATGCATGTAAAACAAACTCTCTACCTGTCATGGGATGTGTAATGGATTTCTCTGTGAACATATGCTTGCAGTAAACACAATTCCCACATTTAAATGTACCTTGTTTCACATTTTCTACCTTAAAAAATTCCTTGAGTTGCTCCTTGTAACATAACATCTGTTTCAAAGTGTTCTTCCTTTTGTACCCAAAAGCTGGTGGATTCCCTACTATTTCCTTTAATGCCGGGACGTCCCTTAAAATTGACCAATGTTGCCTAATAATATTCTTTACTGCTTCAGTGTTCCTGTTATAGGTAAGCATACACCTCATTTTATTTACTTGTGGTCCTGCTCTAACTCTATCCTGACTCACACCACCAAAATAGGGCTGAAGCCCTCTGCTTAGTCTTTGCTGTTGTATGCTCCTATTAGCAACACGGACTTCAGACTCTGGGTAACCCCTATTTAAAACGTCAGATACCGCAACATCTAATTGTTCGGACATCCTATCATGTACAGTATTTAGTCTAACTACTCATTGCGTCTGATTTTTTATTATATTTCCAAACATAAATGGAGGATGCATGCTATTACGATGCAAGTAACTATTACACTTAACCTCCTTTCTGTATAGTTCTGTATATACTGTACCCTGCTCGTCCTTCTTTAATTTTACATCAAGGAACGTAATCTGTTCCTTAGATATATCATGCTTGAATCTTAGAAAGTAGTTCCATTAACATACAATATAAACTGTTCAAATTCATTTTGATTACCTTCCCACACAACAAAAAGATCATCGACAAATCTTTTATAAAAATTAATACACTTCTTTTGGTGGGGAACAAAAGGTGGGAGAACCACTAACTGGGAATGACAAAATGCAACAGTAAGTTGCCTTGAGACAACAAGGGTACTAAACTACCACCCTGAAGATGTCCTGATAGGGAATGATTTTGATAAAACAATAGCCTCTGTGCATGCAGTTACACACAGTCAGGCTTGGAGACAAGCATGTGGGTCTGGTAGCCTAGAGGAGACTCAGACAGACCACACACTTGCAGCCAGGACTGGTGAGGTGGCTACTTCAGGGAGAGAGCTATCCTGCAGCAGTGAAACTGAAGGTGAGCCACAGCTGCTTGTGGGTACTGATGTTCCCTTGGATAGAGTGACTGCAAGGGCAGAGGTGATTATTAGTACCCAGGCTGACAGTGAGGCACTGCTGTCAGAGGATATCAGACTTCCTGTGAAAGGGGAGCTAGGAAGGGCACCAAAGAAAGAGTTGAGACAGACTCAGCTCTCAGACCCTACATTACAAGGCCTGAGGGAGGTAGCTAATGCTGATTCTCAAGGGAAGGTGGAATCTGTATACTGAGACAAAGGGTTACTATATAGAGAGTGGACCCCTGAAGGAGGACTAAAGTGAGAGAATACAGCAGTTGGTAGTGCCCAGAGCCTACCATCTGGCACTTCTAGCCATAGTCCATGATATTCCCGTTGCAGGTCATATGGGCATAAAATGTACAAAGAGACATATTATGCAGAACTTCTATTGGCCTGGAATTTTCAAAGATGTAACAGGGTACTGCAGGGCCTGTGAGCAGTGCCAAAAGGTAGGCAAGGCAGGAGACAAGATGAAAACTCCTTTGATGCCTGTGCCTGTGATTGAGGAGCCATTTCAGACGGTAGCTATAGATATTATGGGGCTACTGAGTACCCCAAGTTCTACAGGGAAAAAGTATATCCTAGTGGTAGTAGATTATGCTACCAGATACCCTGAGGCAGTGGCTCTGTCCTCCATTGAGGCAGAAAAGGTGGCAAATGCTTTGTTAGAGATTTTCAGCAGGGTAGGTTTCCCAAAAGAAATACTGACTGACAGAGATGCCAATTTCATGTCAGACCTGCTGGCTTGTCTGTAAAAGTACTGCGGGGTGAAGCACCTAAAGACCACCCCCTACCATCTCCAGACTAAGGGTCTTGTTGAGAGGTTAAATGCTACACTCAAGATGATGCTACAGGCATTTGCAGACTTGTTTAAGAGGGACTGGGACAAATATTTGCCCCATATGTTGTTTGCTTACAGAGAGGTTCCCCAGGAATTTACAGGGTTTTAACCCTTTGAGTTTTTGTATGGGCATAGGGTGAGGGGACTTCTAGATTTGATTTGAGATGAGTGGGAGGGTGAGTGTGAATCCCACAAAAAGTCTGTTGTGGCATATGTCCTAAACCTCAGGACAAGGCTCAGGAAACTCATGGGCTTGGCCCTGGAGTACCTGGCAGAAGGCCAACAGCAGAAAAATGTCTGGTATGACAGGAATTCTCGAGCTAGAGAATATGCTGTAGGGCAGCAGGTAATGGTTCTCATTCCTGTCAGACACAACAAGCTGCAGGCAGCTTGGGAGGTACCCTACAAAGTAGTAAGGAAGGTCAGTGATGTTAATTACATGGTAAAACTGCTAGGCAGGAGGCAGGGGAACAAACTGTACCATGTTAACATGATTAAACTTTACCATGATAGGGCAGCCCTTGTGCCAAGTATTTGCAGTGCAAGGGAGGAGGAGTCGAGGGGGATCTATGGCTACACTGAGCCAGCCAGGAAAATCCCAAATTACTATGTTGGAGCCTGAGGTTGCAGGCATATGATGGGACAGTGCAGCATGGTACTGGCGTCAGCAATGCCAAGGCAGCTAGAATCTCAAGACAGGGAATGGGGTAAGTTATTCCGAGATAGGCTCAACCCTCTCAAGCAACGTTTCTCAAGGGTCACTTGAAAAACTAGCTTGAATTCTTGTGGGGGGGAGGGGTGACAAACTGAAATGCTGCCAGCCGAGCTATCTGGAATTTTGTAAATAATCATGTCATTTGTGAATATTAATATGATCTATAGACTTGTCTTACAAATGTAAGAGAGCTATATGTTATGCAGATATTAAACTACTGGTGTAGAAGTGTGTGTTGAACTGTATGTTATGTACTGAGCTTCAAGAATGTAACCACAGTGTACCTACTAGAATAGAACAGAAATGTATATAAACTATATTAATAGCAGAAGTTGAACATACAGAGTTAACTTGCAAAACTTTATGAAAATAAGTTAAAAGTGTTTTCAGTGCAGCAAACATACACAATATCTAAAGCTAGATGTTTTCCTGTTGTCTGGAAATAGAAATAATTACTATGTTTCAAATGTAAAAGTATTAATTGTTTTATGACTTCCAGTTCTAGGCAAACTTCTGAGAGATAAGTATTCCTCACAGAGAAATGTTAAATTCTGTTGGTATCTGTTTAGTCTGGAAACTGGAGGCAGGTGACAAACAGTGATGTCATCCAGCTGACCCAGCAGTAATGTTTTGATATTAATTTGGGAACTCTGTCAGAGATTGAGCATTTTGTATCTTGTCTTGGATCTGAAAACATCTACTCAGCACTTCTCATCATATTTGCCTTGCTCTGTAAGTAAGATTTAGGTATATTATTTCTTTTAGAGATACTAAGGAATATAGTAAAGGTTAGTTTAGATGTTTTCTGCATTTATTTGAGACTGTCCTGCAATGTTGTTTTAAAATATTTCCTGTGATTCTGAACTCTGTTTTCACAATGTTGAGTTATGGAGTATTTTCTGTTTGTTATTATTTATTATTAAATATATTTAAACCTTTTAATTGTGGCTGGTTTGTTTAGAGATATTTAAGCTCTTAGAGTACTTGCATATGTATTTAGTGACTTGTCTTGCAAGCTTTGGTCACACTTACCAATTGGATAATAGTAACATCACACAGTAGGATTGGTCACCCTTTGGTAAGGGCCTTATAGTAGCTGATAAGCAATGGTGGTTAGTGGCAGTGAAAACTACCTTTAAGTCTGGGCAGAAGGGGACATAGCTAGTAAACTTGTGCCAGCCTTCCCCAGGAGTGTGTGTGTGTTTGTATATAAATCAAATCTCAAAGTGTATGCATGTCAGTTACGTGGGCAGGGACATGAAGCACTGGCTGGACAGAGAAGTTGCTGAAGATTTTGGCTTGACCACTCAGCTGAGATCGTAACCCTATAGCTGTGCCAGTGAGGAGTCTTATTGTGGATCTGGAGAAAGAGGGAGAAACCAGCCCCAGACTGACTGTGATCTCTGTGTGCTCTTAAGGGAAATTGTACTGTACTGTGTGTGTATGCTTGTCATCTTCCCAATGTGCACATCCCGCACTGATACTAGTGTTGAGGACTGAGGCTCCTTGATTACTGGGCCAGTGCAGGGGCATCACACATATCATCATGTGTTCGTGTTGTTTTACATGGTTTCCTGGCTGGCAACACTGTTGCTGGCCATGAAACTGTGCTTGTTTACATTTAAATGTGGTGTGTTGCATACATATGTAATTAGCACTGCTGCTCACCACACAAGCACTTAAACGCTATGTAGGCTTCTTGGTAAGCCTACACAGAGTTTATTGAATTCCCAGGTATATTTTGAACTCAATGACCAGCACAGGTAGTATAACCTTTTTGTAATGGATATAACACAGGTTTAAACTTTGCAGTACTTTTCTGCATTAACAATCTAGAAAGTATCCATGCAGCATGACATAGGTAACACCAAACTGTTATAGTGTCCTCATCCAGTGCTGTGGAGTCCAGTCCAGTAAAAATACAAAAATAGAACACTTTTTCCTTTTACTGGCAACACAGGCAATAAACCCGGACCTACCATTATCAGCATAAAGTGTGCAAGCATGATATAAAAATGAAATTACTTTTAATAGCATAACAATTTTAGAAGTGATAAATGTAAATACATAAAAATATATAAGTACTATTCATCAGTCACTGCATTTCACCATTGTACTGTCAAATTAAAGCATAATTTAAGAAATAGCTACACACCTTGACAATACAACACTGTAGAAACTAGCTAAATTACCCAAAGTCCTGCGATTCTACTAGTATGTAGCTCTGTCTCAAAACAGTCCCTGCAATATAACACAAGGGCACTGTCTACAGCATTGCCTTCATATAGTGCAGAGTCAGCCCTGTGACCACTGTGAGTATATAAATAAGGTGAGAAATCATTAGCATTCCTGAATACCAAAATCTGCACACCATGTAGAGAATGTAAACATGGTGTAGGAATGTATACAATTACATGTACAGTCTCTCTGCAATGCATAGGCCTGCAATGAGAAGCATACCCTGTTAATGGCTTGCAGGTGTCTCTGATTACCTTGATAAGATGAACAATCAGCTTTAACAGTCTCCACTATCTGATATACATCTTGTCAGGGTGTGTCAGAGCCAAGGGACTTAAAAAAACACAGTCTGCAAGTATATTGACTGATATATAGGATCTCGGCTGTCCTAACTGTTCAATGCTGCCTTCCTTATGTCTCATCTTATTTATTATTATTTGCGTACCACTTGGCAATGTGAAAATTACTTACATGGCTTAAGGAAAAAAGTGAAAAAGCTAGCTTAGGCTGCTATAGATTGCTCAAACTAGCTGGGCAGCATTGGCACCCAACAGCATTGTGCGTAGTACTTGAGGAAGAAAAAGCAGCTAATGTGTATCTTTCTATGTGGTCAAAGTATAAGTTTAGTGAGCTGATGGATGAAGTATATCTGATGCAAAGTTCAGATCCACTAACATGATACTTTTACCAAGGATTGGCAAAAAAAAAATTTCATCACACTTTGTGATACTGTACTGTTGTTTAAAAATCACCTGTTGTCAGTATTGCTAACACCATGTAATCATTATTCTGTCCACTGTAACATAATATGTCACTAATGACAGGCCTGATAATGTGTTTCACAAAGTATATGTCTGATGTTGCATGGATATGTGAGAAGTCAAAGTAAACTTTATTGTCATTCAGAAATCACACAAGTGCAAAAACTGAAAGAAATTCCGTGTCTCCGGTCTCAATGTGCAGACAACATATAGACTATTTTCACAGACATTTATGCATATAACACTTAGCTATTACATCACAGACATTCAGGTAGACAAACTAATATTGTACATAATTAGAAAAACATTTTAACACTTTTTGAAGTGAACACTTACTTGCATGCGACTTAGTATTGCATGCACAGGTACTTGGTTAAGACATTACATTGATCATTGCACAGAAAGAGACATTTGAGTAGTGCACTGTGAACATTAGAGTATTGCACTATGGACCTTAGAGTATTGCAATATGGTTAATTGGGTCTACTTTATTCCCGCGAAAACTGAATCACTCGAATACAACTCACGCAAACCATAACGAGTGAAACGCGAATACGTCGAATGCACTAAACCACAAAATTCGAAATCTCGATCTCTCATAGTTGGCCAACCCCACCTCCCGCAACATACTACCTACCAAAACACAGTAAAAAAACAACACATACACACACTAACCAAAACCCTATTTCTAACCCTAAAGTAAAGCACCAAACCCCTTTTTCTAACCCTACGCTAAACCCCACATAAACAACTATTGATGCACTATCCTTAACCCCTCTCTAACCCTAAGGTCTGTAACTACTGCACACTTACCCTACTGAGCTATACCCAAACAAGCTAAATAGTCCACACACATACACTTAACAAAACCCTACACTAAACCTTACATACATTACCTATCTATGCACTTACCTTAACCCGCACCCTAACCCTAAGGTCCGTAAGTATCATACACTTACCTTAATGAGCTATTCCGCAGATGGGCCAACTATGCAAATTCGATATTTCCACTTTCATGGTTTAGTGCGTTCGACGTACTTGCGTTTCGCATGTTATGTATCGAGCGAATTGTATTCGACCGATCCGGCTTTCGCGGGAATAAAGTAGATCCGGATAATTTACTCATTCGCAACATGTATTGCACTGAAAGAAGAGATATTTTACTGCATTGCCACTGCCCTAGATGGCCTATAGTTACAGTCATGGTAAATATTGCAGTAAGTATTAGGTGACACTGGTAACCAGGTTAATGCATAATTAGAGACAGTTTCTACTGATCCAGGTGGCCATCATGGCATTTAGTGGTTACTAGAGTTCAGCAGTCTGATGACATTAGGGAAGAAGCTGTTCCTGAATCTCTAGAACATAATAAATACTGTTTACAATGATAAAACAAGGTAAACTTTTCCTGTCATGTTTGTACATCCCTTAACTTCATGCAAACCTGGCCTAATGGCCCACACATGAAACAGACATAACACCTGGAGACAGGAAGCAGACAGTAGTCGATTTCAAAATGGACACATTCTTGCATTTTTTTTGCTTACCATCATGCAAGCCCATTAAGCAGCACTGTGTGACAGTCAGCAACCTTTCCCAACACCTGCAGGTCCAGAACAGGAAGCAGACAGTAGAAATTTTCAAAACAGATACACTGTGTTCTTTATGGTTTGCCACTGCATAAACAAGCTAAGTGCCATTTTGCAGCGGTCAGCACACATAGATAGTAATAAATGTGAAAATATACAACTGCTGCCTAGTTTTCCTGTGGCAGGAGTTGTAAGTTAAGGGTTATAGAATAGGTGAGCCTGGGTTCTAATCCAGCTAAGGCAAAACTTTTCTTAGTGATGTTCCACTTTATTTTATATAAACATTAACAGTATAAGAATACTTACATATAGGAATAACTATCTATAGCAAGTGTATTGAGCATACACAGGATATCAGAAATATACTACATGTGTAACTGTGGGTAACAGTACAATTATGGTTGTTCAATTTATACAATTATAGAGCCAGAGTAATGCTTGCCTACTCACTTTTATAAAAAAATAAAATAATGTAAACATAACTACAAATAGCAATAAGTATGTATAACACTGGAGCTCATATGAATTATATGTATCACTGAGGGTATACTGACAGATAACCTTCTGCAATTATAATTGTCTTTGCTGGCCTTGGATGGACTTCAGACTTCAGTGATACTCATACACACATGAATTTATAAACCAGACTTTGTCAGGTGACACACGTATATGGTTAACCCCTCTCTCTGCCATGTGTATTTATATATAATTAATGAGCATGTGTGGCAGGCACTTCTTCTGTGGCAAGGATGAAAAATCACTTATATAGAAGAATATGTTTTGTTTATGGTGCACAAGTTTGCAAGCCGCAGTGGTAGCATTGTCGTCTCACAGCAAGATGTTCTCCCATTCGATTCTCGGCTGGAGTGCCTTCTATGTGGAGTCTGCATGTCCTCCCCGCTGTCGAGTGGTGTTCAAAAGACATGTGTGAATGGGCATGCCTTCATTGAAGGTTGGGAGTCGGGCTGGCACCTTGGCACCATAAAAAAATTGACTGCCAATCATTAGTGGACCGGAGTTCCACTGTAGTGACCCCTAACTGGGAAAACCAAAAGAAAAACAACAGCAACAACAAATTAATTTTATCAGAGTGTAAAGTCATTGTTAACTTGAATGCACTTTTTGCTCTGTTCATTGCTACGCATATCCATGCATTGCATGTCATTCACTATCTATGTCCTGCAATGTCTGTACTATATATCCTCTTCTTGACATCACACAATCACTGTTCACTACTTAAGGGAAAAGGTGAAAAATTTAATTTAGTCTGCCTTAGGTAGCTCAAAAATCCCTGATGGCTTTGAGTGGCTGCCAGCACTCTGGATAGCAATCATTCAAAAAAACATACCTACCATGTAACTTTTTCTGTGGCGCAAGGTGTAACTGAAGGTAATCGACAGAAAGAAGCTACATGAAGCATTGTTCAAATTCCTATTACAGAACTTTTTGCCATAAATCACAATATTTACTTCTCCATCTTATTTCATTCTAAGGTACATTTGCTTTCTGCTTGGCATCTCACAAACAGGATGCATTATCTAATGAAAAAGGTGAAGAAATTAGTTTAGTCTGCCTTAGGCAGTTCAAACACTCTTAACAACACTGTGCTGTCTTCAGCAGTTTGGACAATACTGAGAGGAGAAATTAAACCTTTTGCAGAGCTACCTCTATGTCACAAGGTATAAGGCCAGTGACGTTAAATGAATATTATAATCTATAAAGGTTTCAATTTACCTACAAGATACTTTTTAACAGGGTGCAAGAAGCACATCTACCATAACTTTTTGAATAGAACTGTAAAGAAAATTAATAACGTTAATCATGCTTTTTGCAAGCAGTATATCAGTAAGCCTTGCACAATGAAAATGTGCTGTTTAGCATATACGATTAATGTTTTAAATATAGGCACAACCAAATGTATGTCCACCTTCCTAGACCTGACAATGAATATATTTCATATAAATATCACTTGCACACTTACGATAGGCACTATACCTTTGTTGAAATCAGCATGACTCATCATATATCCCAACTATGTGTGTAGGACCCTTATATCTTCTGAATTACACATGGAACATACACCAACCTGTCTTCATCATCACATTCAGCTGCATCCATGTGAACTATACTTACTTACTTGGAGTAAGAATGACTTTTACATAGGAATGCGTGTCAAGACAGGATTATAACTACACACATATAGGCCTCACTAAAGTGCATCTCCATTCATTCAGATATCAGTAAATGTTAAATTTCCATGGTGCAAATTTAGCTCCCCTTTTGCAAAGTCAGTTAGTACAGTAAGTTGTAATAATTTGCCTCCTGTATCCCATGGGTTATATTCCCAGCTGTTACAAAACTATTTTAACATTGGGTAATCCCCAAAATGGTAATATGTCAGAACTAAGCCATTTTCAACTTCCAAAGTGCAACCCTCAAAGGCCATGCCAGTAGGCAGTCCACTGTTGAACACTGGAAACTGTGACAATGGATGGAGCATCACACATGGCACAACACAATGCCATGTTTCACACCTTTACTGCTATCTGCTTTAAGTAGTTCCAATCTGTCTGCCAAAGGGTCCATCCTCTTACAATCACACAAATGCAGTTGACAAGGCTGTGCAGGTTTATGCAATACCAGTAACACACGAGATAGGAATTAGGCACTAATTCAGACATAGTTTGTAAGCTTGACTTTTGCAGACATAGTTGGTGATGGAGTGAATAGTGCTAAATTTACAGCACAAAAATGGGGTGTTGAATTGTCCAGGATATTTGTGGCACAGCTTGTGAAGTGCTACAGTCATAAGCTGCTGCAGGGGGATTATACTGGGTCTCAGTAAAAGGCTGAGGCTTAGAATAGCTTAACCAAGGCTGCCTCCACTTCAACTGGTATTCCACGCAATGGGGAACAGTATTGTCACCACTATAGTGACCTTAAAAATGTCAAACAGGACCACCTGAGCCTATAGGATGCTGAATTTAGGACTGAGGACACCCCCAGCTGTATAGGCATAACATGTCTATGCTATGGCAGTAATTATGTAGTCAGCCAATGCAGTTACTCCTTATGCTTCCACATATTCGCTTCTTTTTGTTCTCTGCAGCTGCAGATGAGATCGCTGCAAACTGTGAGACACACCAGGAGAGTTTAACTCACCTCAGAGATACATGGAGTATGTATGAATCTATTAAGAGTAATAGCTATAATGTTTTTTTCATTCCCTCAGGTAGTAGCATCTCGAACAGACAGAGGTCATCAATCATTTCAAGCAAGCATGCCTTCAAAAGTAAGTGTTGCTTCTTGCATTAGGCAATTAGAATACATACTTTAATACATGTGGCTTCATTACACAGAAGCAGCATGTTTTTTATAAATTATTAATTATTTATAAGATCTTAACAACAGTTTGTCAGGATGAATTGCATTATGGTAATTACAATCATTAAGTTAGAATGCATAAGTCCAATCTGTCATAGTGAAAGAATGGCATTTGTTCATTATATCAGATTTCTTCATAACACTTGAATACCTTTCCGTCACATAATAATCATTCAAAAGTCTGCAACAGTAAATGATCATACTTGTTTATTGCCAAGTAGAAGTTTTTTTAAAGAATACATTACTGTTACATGACATGTATCTATTACCTTTTTTTGTCTCTCCCCTTTTTGGAGGGGTTATAATTCACTAAAAATCTGCTGTTTGCATAACTTGCTGATGCAAATTAATCATCACCAGCACAGAGACGTACACTGACCACTGTGGCTCGACCTGCCATACCTCCACAGATAGCAGCACAGACATCCAGCACTTCAGGGTCACAACCTGTCACTGCTGCTTCCGCAGCCTTTGCACTAACTGCCCCATCTGCATCAAGTAGTTCTGCCCAGTCAGCTGGTGAAGTGGTACCCTCTGGGAGCAGTACTACTGGAGGTGATGATTTTGTCACCTGACAGGGCTGCTGAAAGATATTATGGAGAAGCACGTCAGTGCAGATATTTGTATGGATTAAAAGGTTCTGTGCCACATTGCAAAGATGATGCCACATTTGGCACTGACCCAGGGAGCTGCTGCAGGTGACAGTGATGACAGTTCTGAGGGTGAGTACTAGATTCTCACTGTCATCAAGCTGGATGTAGGTGATGTCTCCTACCAATCCTCCATTATGATGTCCCCCAACATTTTGTCTCCATCACATCCCTGTTTGTCTTGTCTGTCCTGTATTTCTGCAAATGCTTCCTAACCTACCCTACCCTGACCCTCTCACTCCTAAGCATCTCTTCCAACATCCCTCTCTCTCCCATATAAAAAATGGGCACCTGTCCCACAAAAAAATGATGCCTCATACATAGTTCTTCACTTCGCCTGTGTCTCATTCTGACACAATCAATTCAGTCCAATTGGCTGTACAGCTTTATTCCATTTTTGTCACCCATCACTGGTATGGTGACTATGCAAAGTCATGAAAATCAGTGTAAAATTGTAAATTAATGTGAATAAGTGGTTAGCTATGGTGGTCTCCCACAACTCACCTGTAAATTCTTGCATTCTTTTCCTTGTGTACTACCCTCTCCTTACCAACCCCATTTTCACACATTTAATCTGGTCAAAAAATAGATTTATACACAACACACACACATGGCCAGAAATGGTGCATGGAAAAGCCTTCAGTTTATGTCATCGGCTGCTGCGTGACAGTGACTGCTCTTTAACCTCTTATTGCAAAAGCTGATGATTTTAATATAATCCACTGTGATCTGGTTACTTCTGGGCAACTGCTTAAATCTTTTGCTGTGCTATGAGAATGCAGACTAAGCCATACTAAGGGCAGTACTGTGGCTCAGTTAATGTAGCATTTATTAGACTACTGGATGCATTCAGCTAGGAGTTCCTATGTGATGTGTTATGAAAGTTACTTTGTTTGTAGCCTGCTTTTTTTGACTTAGTGTCAGAGCTCGATTACAGCAGTATGTCTCTACATTACTTCATGACAGCTCATATTCCAATCATATATTTAATTGCAAATGGCTGTATACTTATAACACATTCCCTTAACATAACATTGGAATAGTTCAGCAAAACATAATTCTCATAAACATTGTAGCCACAACAGGGAGACTTAATAAGCCAACCTTATCCTTGTTAGGTATTCATGGTTATCACTCTCTCTCACCCCTTACTAGTGTCTACAACAATCATTTTATATTACAGAGCAGGAATGACTACTGATGATTTCATAAGTAAGAGTAACATTCTATAAATGTTCCTACACGTCCTGCAAAACAGATTTGTGCCATTCCTCTATGAATCTGTCTGGATCTTAGTGTGTTCGACCCACCTTCTTCCATATATTTTCAGTGTGCTTCAATAGTGTCACTTTAATGCTGGGATGTAGTCATTTCTTTGTGCTGTGTTGAGCTAATGCTCTAATGTGTAGAAATTGTTTCTTTTTTTTAATATCATGGGTTCTATTCCAGCCATTAGCTAACTGTAAATTTTCGTTTATGTCTTGGTAATGTAGTTGTACCTGTTTATTTATTATTATTTATTTGACATTTGTTTACCGGGGTGGTCTGACTGGGTCTACAGAACCCATTTTCAGCAGAGTCCTGGGGAGAAAAGCTCAACATACAGTACAATACAAATACAGTATAATCTAATACAATAAAGATTACATTAGAAATACTATACAAAAAATAAGTTGAAAGAACAAACTGCTACAAGATGTTATATTACTACACTTCTAGACAATTCTGTACAGTTAAAACATTACAGACTATAATAGTTACTCTCATCATACATGATGTAGAGTGTCCAAAAAAAGTACACACGTAGTGCAATGTGTGACATTGACTGTTATAGTACATGCAAAATAGAATGTTAGACCTGTTGTCTACAAATTGTTGTGAATCACCTATTGATGTATTATCCCCCATCTGTATCATTATTCCTCCACCTCTGCATTTGTGCAATATTTGGCAACAGGTAATAAATGCAGCTAATGCTTAATGGGAGTAAAATGCTTATAGTAATACATTTGAAATTGATTGCCTTCATCCACATTACTAGGTCTCACTTTGTGTCACTGTGCTAAGCCATGTTTATTCAGTTCAGTGTAAAGTAAACAAGATGAATAACTGGATGTATGGATTACAGTGTTCGCTCAGGTAGTAAAGATGATTACGTACAGTCATATTTGCTGAAAAACTCTGTCAACTATTAACTTTGACACATATACATTTATACATATTATGCTAAGCTAACACTCAGGTCTGAATTATTTAATGGAATGCTGAAAATATTCAGATATGTATGGATGACAGCACAGCCATTATGTTCTGTCTGACTTCTGTTTCAGAACATACTGGTTAACCCCTTTACTTAACACATCATTATCCTGCTGCTACTGCATTGATCTGCCTGCTACCTATTGTAAATGCTGTCTTGTAAAGACCTTTCTGTGGGAGTCATTACACAGTGACAACAGAGTACTGCTAATTACTGTTCTAAGTTCAACACTTCAATATATGATTAGGCATGCGCTAACACTTTGTCATCAGCAGCGCAAATCAGCTCAGCAGAGCTGCACTGAAACAGCACAAGAAAACCAAAGAAGGGAGCATAGAATCATAGTTTTCTGTTGCACAGAGTTTGTATTTCTGTATAGCTGTTTCCCAAAGATGAACATTCTCTGATAAGGATGCTACCACGGGTCTATATTATATATTCGAAGCTTCAAAATTTCGAACCTTATATGTTCAACAACATATGAGCAAAACTTGAATCTTTGAATATATAATGAAAACGTAAAAAAAAAAAAAACACTTACTTTAACGCTCGGAGCAGTGGGGCAAGCCCCCTGCACCCCCCACACCCCCTACGTAAATATACCAACTCCGAGACTGCATTTCAGTGCATAAAAAATAAATTTTCCCATTCTGCATGTATGGAGCCATTGCCTTTCACCTTTGAACTTTTCAAGGTTCGATCATATGGTGTCGACCATATGACATTCAAACTCTGAAACATTCAATAATTTAATAGGGACCCTGTTACCACAACTAATTAATTTTGTTGAAGTATGCATATGCTCTATATTGTTTATAGTTTCACCATGTTACTAGCTTGAATAAAATATTTTCACCACCTCCATCACTGTCATTCTACAGTGCACAGTCCTATGTCATACTTCCATGTTTGTCCTGCCAATGCATATAGTATGAGACAATACAGGTGTGCAATAATCCAGATAGGAAGTCTTAGGAATGTTTGTTTGATAAGCCACTGGTATACAATAGGCAATGTGCATGTATTCCAATTATGTGTGCCATGTCAGTATCCCTCACAATATCACAATATACAGTAAGGACAGTCTGTATATCACATTATCAAGGTATGCCATTGCATGTGACAGTTATAGTGATGTTACATTGTCCTGTGCAGACATATGCACTTCTGCATGACCTGGGATGTACAGTACCATCTCTTCCAAGCACTGATCTTTTCAGATATTCCAATATCCAATTTTACATAGGCAGCACTTGCAACTAGTACATTGCTTTCTGGAATGTCTAAAGTAGATAGGTAGAAGGTTCAATATTCAGCATGACAAGGTGTGTGTGTGTGTGTGTGTGTGTGTGTGTGTGTGTGTGTGTGTGTGTGTGTGTGTGTGTGTGTGTGTGTGTTTTGTTTGAAACTGTATGCATCACTGTGTGGTGAATGCATGCCCCGTGATACTAGTACACTTAACATTTCTCATAGCTCCCTTATCCCTATTGTTACAGTAAATTCCTGTCTGAAAATCACTGGTAAGGTTATCCTGACAAAAGTGCAATGTCTACCTTCAGAGTTAGACTTCTCCTGTGGTTCTTACAACTAGTAAATTGCTCTTTAGCTTATATAAACTAGATAGGTAGGAGTTTCAATACTCGGCATGGAAGACTTGTATCTATAACACTATGTGTATCATTGGATGGGGAATCCATTTCCTGTGAGACTAATACATTTAACTTTACTCACAGCTCCCTTATCCCTAATATTACAGCAAATTCCTTTCTGAAAAATCACTGATGAGGTCATCCCGACAAAAGTGCAATGTCTACCTTCAGCATTGGACTTCATCTGTGCTGCTTGTAACTAGTACATTGTTCTCCAGATTGTATAAACTAGATTTGTTGGAAGTTCAATACTCCACATGGAAGACTTGTGTGTATATTTGTGAGTGAGCGAGACTGTGTGAATCCCCTGAGAATAATACACTAAATTTTTCTCACTGACCCTATATCACTCGTGAAAGTAACATCCTATATGAAACCCACTGATGATGTCATTCTGACAAAAGTGCTATCTTTCCCTTCAGGGCTAGACTTCTCCTGTGGTGCTTATGACTCATACATTTTATATCTAGATTATGTAAACTAGAGACGTATGAGGTTTGATACCCATCATGGAAAGCTTGTGTGTGATGCTTATTGCTGCATCCATTTCCCCTGAAGATGCGGTGTTTAAATGTGTACACAGCTCCCTTATAACAACTTTTACAGTAAAATCCTCCCTGAAACACACTGATGAGGTTGTCAGACAGATTTTTGCTGTGGTGCTTGTGAGTATTACAGTGCTTGCTAGATTTTCAAACTAGATAGGTAGGAAGTTCAATACCAAACATGGCAGAATTGTGTGCATGTGGTTGTTTACAGTTAGGTGAATATGTGTACATACAATCTGTACTCAAAATACATTTTCAAATCCAAAGATGACTGCACCATCCCCTAATACCACCTTTCACATCATAAATTCATTGCTACATGATGGTGCAGCTATACATATTGTTTGTAATGTAATGAGTACTATTTTCTATGCATTACCTCAAAGAAACTGTTTATTTAGGCAGCACTATGTTCATAAATTTTTACTTTAATGCTTAAAGTAACAGTGTTATGGGTTGAAAATAGCCATTGCATATTTTTAGAGAGGAAATGATGTAAACATTTGTTAAGTATATTTTTCTGGCACTTCAGAGTTGTGTACTGGTAATTGATGTTTAACTAATTTTATATCATTGCTGGCTGTCTTCAGAGTTGTGCACTGTTATTTTTGCTTCACTGTATAGTTTTTCAGATCTCTGCTGAAGGTGTTGGTTTTCCCATACCCACCCTCCCTATTCCTGTGTTGTTGTTTAAATTTGGAGGCTTTTGCAGTTGCCCAACCCCCTGTAGATTTGATCTGAGACTCTCTCCCCAGTCCCATCTCTTTACCTCATTCTACCTAATAGACTCCTTCTGCACTTGTTTTTAGTCATTTTTAATTTAATTGCATTTTTAAACTGTTTGATCTAACATTGCTACATACTCAAGTGTGCTAGCTTGCACTGCATTTGAATTGTTTTGACTGCTGTTTTAGCTACTTTTCTGTATATGTGTGTGTGTATATATATATATATATATATATATATATATATATATATATATATATATATATATATATCTTTCCTGTAACTAGTGTAGTCCAGATTCAGATTTGCTGTATCCAGGACTGTATGTAAGCTTCTGAGCCCTCCCAAGCTTTCTGTGTTGGAGGGAAGCCTTCTAGCTTATCAGTGGGAGTGGTAAGCACTAGGTAACCTATCTACCACATAAGGAGTGGTTCTGGCTCAGAAATTGTAGTTATTGGCCGTTTGGGCAGTTTTTCCATATCTCTCAACTTTCTGATTTAAAAGCCCACATTTGCACTTGTTTCCCCCCTTTCCTGTAACTAGTTTAGTCCAGATACAGATTCTTAGTTTTAGCACTTGAATTTGCTTATTCATGATCAGCACTTGTTCAGAACTTGTAAGCACTAAATAACCTACTAATTACTAAGGCACTCAACCTACCTCATTACCTAGAGGAAAACAGTTTTGTTACTTACTTTCCTCACCTGCTTAGAGAAAAACAGCTCTTGTACTCACTTTCCTCACTTATCTAGAGGAAAATAGTTTTTTTATTCAGGCATGTCCAAGGGTCATCTCTCAGTGTTCTCTCCTGTTTATCTGATGAATCTGGGCATCTTGGGGCAATGTAGAAATTGCCTCATGTACACAGACAACCCTCTCCTCCTACCACCCAACACTACAACCTGTGAGAGATGCACTTATCTAGCCAAACTGGAGGTAAAGCTCTCTCCAATCAAGACTGAACTTGACAGTCAAGAGGAGAAGGTAAACACTTGCATCACACCACACTCATCACATAGTCTCACTAAATCTACACCACCAAAATCCACACATAGAAACACAAAAACATTCACGGAGGCTCGCAATAATAATCTGCTCAAGCAACAGAGACCTCCAAAGCAGAAATGAAGAGCAACCTCCATCCCCCAACACAACCCAAATGACACATAGCTGGCAGACTCAGTGTGCCACTCAACCACAGTCAATAAGGCAAAACAACGTACCCAACACACTAGTCATAGGTGACTCTATAGTCAGGCACACTGATGTCCCACTCACCAGGCTAAACAAAGAGAAGGTTACTGTCAGCTGCCTGTTAGGTGTCAGGATCCGCCACATAACCCATGCACTCAGGTCACTCCACAACAAGTACAAATATGACTCTGTCATTGTCCATGTTGGTGTGAATGACCTGAGATGTACCTCCCTGGACTACATGAAAAGAGTCATGGAAGAGCTCTCCCATCTTGTAGCCCAGGCAGATATGACCCTAGCCATGAGTAGCATTCTGCCATCACCCAGAATGATGCCACAGTACAAGGCAAAATGATTGACTTCAACAATTGGCTAAGCTTCTGGTGCCATTCTAAAGGGATTAAGTATCGGTCTGCCTAGGATGACATGGTCGGCAGACCACAATGCTTTGCCAGAGATGGCCTGCACCTGTCACCCCTGGGATTCCGGATACTGGCTAAGGTTCTTGCCACCCCTATAGTGCCTTTTTTAGGCAAGGTTCAAATAACAAATTCACCACTGTAACAGGAACAGGCAAGCAAAAACTGAGGGTGATGCTACTCAATGCTAGAAGTTTAAATCAAAAAATACACTCAAGGCACTCCTTAAAATGGAGAATATTGATATCTGTGCAGTGACTGAGACCTGGTTCAAGGCTCAAGAGAGCACCACTGCACTATCAGGCTATAACTCATACCACACTTTTTGACCATGTAACCTGGACCGGAACACCAAAGGCGGAGGTGTGTCCATATTCATTAAGTTTATCCACACCTCCAGGCTAGTTGCTCAGCATAATGCAGATGAGGTTATCCAAGTGCAACTAACTCTGGGCAAAACTGCAATCCAAATTGTAGCTTGCTACAGATCACCCACCATGCCCCAGGATTCCCACTCCTCTTTTTTTGATGCACTGGAAAATATTAGGGTTCAACCAAACACCCTAATAATGGGCGATTTTAACTACCCCACCATTAACTGGGAAAACTACTCATGTACCAACTCCTTTGCTCAATACTTTCTGGAATTCATAAACTCCAATGCCTTGGATCAATTTATCCACACCCCCACCAGGGGCAACAATATCCTAGATCTAGTCATTACCAACATGAGTGACCGGTGTTCCACATCTGAAGTCAATGCCTCATTGGTCCGATCCGACCATAAGATAATTACCCTAGATATCCATATCCTGCCCCCACCCCCCATTAAGGAAACTATGGTAAAAATTTCTCCAAAGCCAACTTCATGCTTCTTAAGACAGAAGTGGTGAACTTTATGACATCCATGCAGATGGACAATACAGTTACGTCTACGGAATCCTAGACAATTGCACTTTATAAGCACTTACATGAGTGCATGAATCGTGCTATCCCAAACAGAACCAAGATGCTATCCTCCAAAAAAAAGGAAGACAATCTGGTGGTCCCCTGCCATAAACAAACTGTACAACAGAAGGAAGAAACTGTTGCAAAAGAGAGTAAAACCCCATGAGGGGAGGAGCTCCCTGGTCAGCCTCAGTAAGAAGCTGCGATCCCTGATAAAATCCTCCAAAGCTAGTTATGAAAACAAAATAGCCACTGATTCTAAAGACAACCACAAAGCATTCTATAGCTATGTCAAGAATCTCAATGGCAACACTCAGATCTGCTCTGAGTTACAGCACAATGGCACTAAATATACAGACCCAGCTGATATTGCCAACATCCTGGCAGATAGTTTCAGTGCTAACTTTACCCCTCTCTCACCCCCTAAAGAGCCCATCTCTATACTGGAAGAATGCAAAGTTCCTGTAATCATGGCTGCACAGCTAAAACCCACACTCTCCAAAGCCAAGATAACAGCATCCATGGGACCAGACAACATCCCGGGCTGCGTTCTACATGAACTACAGAACAAACTGGCACCCCACCTAAGTACCATGTTCAATCATAGCCTCATCTCAGGCTTTGTGCCTGCTGAATGGTGCACAGCGATGGTTATCCCACTCCACAAGGGGGGAGCCACCACGGACCCCAGGAACTACTGCCTCATAAGTCTGACGAGCCTGGTCTAAAGGCCATGGAACGTATCATCATGGAACTTATAAACAAAGACATTGGTAATCTCCAAACTCTGGACCCCACCCAGTTCGGGTTTGTAAAAGGCAGATCATGTCTCCTAAACCTGATAGACATCTTTGAAGCAGTCACCAATGCCGTAGACAAGGGTAAGGTGGTTCACACAGCCTATCTAGATCTTGCCAAGGCTTTCGACACCATCCCCTACTCTGGAATTATAGATAAACTCACTAAACTAGGTATAAATCCCTATGTCACAAGATGGGTTGCCAACTGGCTCACTGACAGAACCCACACTGTGAAAGTAGCAGACTCCAAACCATGGAGTACCACAGGGTTCAGTCCTGGGTCCTCTCATGTTTGGTATCTACTTCTCTGAAGTACTGGCTAACACAGAAGGTCTTTGGTTAATGAAGTTCGCAGATGACTGCAAACTAGGAGCCATAATCGAAACTCCTAATGATGTGGACATCCTACAAAAGGGCCTCACTGAGACAGATGCCTGGTGTCAAAGCCATGGTCTCAAGCTCAATGCCAAAAAGTGCATTGTCATTCCCTTTGGTAAAAACTCTGTACCCATGAACTACAACATAGGCGGTAGTATACTTAACACCGAAAGTGTGATAAGAGACCTTGGGACACAGGTGGACAGTAGTCTCCCCTTTGATAATCACATCACCACAGTAGTCAGGAAATCCTTCTACGGTGCACACCTCATCACAAAAGGTTTCTCATCCAGAAAAAAAAGGTCATTGTTCCCCTCTACTCATCACTCATTAGACCCATTATAGAGTACAACACCCCTTTTGGTGTGTACCTCACAAGACATCTACAACAACTGGAAAGGCTACAGAAATACCTCACAAAGAGGATTACCAGCCTCAAACAGATGCCCTATGCAGACCGTCTCAAAAAATTCCAGCTTTACTCCATCGCATATCTCCTACTCAGAGGTGATCTCTGCCTAACATACAGAGCTATGTCAAACTCAGAGCTGTTGGACATGCTCCACTTAAAGAAATACCAATCCCTCCAAGCTACACGCTCTAGGGACCTAAACATTGTCACCACAATAAACAGAACATGCCAGAGGGATAGATTCCTGTCCCAGAGACTTCCCATACTCTGGAATAAACTACCTATCTATATCAAACAAAGCTCCTCATTAGCACTCTTCAAGAAAAATCTTGATGATTGGATGGGAAATAGGAAATTCACCCCAGGGATCACCTCTGTGGCTCTGCTTGACAGTGGCACAGGAAAATAATTTTCTTGGGTGGCAAAAGCCAGGGTACCTTTTTGGCTTGGCTTGTATAGGCCCCAGGGCTGATAGCCTAGTACCTACCTATGACCCTATGAAGTGAGGAAGGGTGTGAATATTTCCATCCTTCACATGTCAGTTTTTTGTCTGGCATTGATGAGAGCAAACTATTACACAAGTATATTATCTGCCTACACCAGTGGTTCACCACAATGATGATATCAGTGTTTTACAAGGGAATTTAAGCTATTTTAATGTCAGACTTCTACTGTGGTATCTGCATGTGTGACAGTATTCTCAATAAGATGTAAATAGCTAGATAGGTTATTCAGCTACAACAGTGCTTAACTTCTGCAAGTGTGACTGCCAGTGCAGTCATGACTTTTTTACACACATATACAGTAGCAACTTTTATAATGCCCTGACTGGTTGTAAAAATAATTTCACCAGATAAATCTCCTTGGCAATACGCTGGTGATGTCAGCCCTTCATACATGCTGTCAGAACTGTATTCTGTATTCTCCTCTGGCACTGTCTGCTAAAAATGTGTATTATAGATGTTGTAAGTGGATAGGTAGGTGGTTCTATTTGGGTCTATATTAGAACATCGAAGTTTCAAAACTTCGAATGTTCTAATATCGACCCCTATTCAGCAAAAGTTGAAAATATCGAAGCAACAGAAAACCAAATTTTTTCCTAGGGAAAGAATTCAGTTGTCCATTTCTGTTGCTTCGGTATTTTCAGCGCTGTGGTGGAAAGTTACGGGTCGGGTTCAGGTAAGTGTGCGATTGAGTGTGGGTTAGGTTAGTTGGGGTTAGGGTGCGGGTTAGGTATGTGTGCGATTGTGTGGACGTGAGGGTTAGGGTGGGGTTAGGTGAGTTAGGATTAGGGCGCGGGTCAGGTAAGTGTGAGATTGTGTGGACGTGATGGGTAGGGCGAGGTAGGTGAGTTAGGGTTAGGGTGCAGGTGAGGTGAGTGTGCAATAGTGACGGACCTTAGGGTTAGGGTTTGGGTTAAGGTAAGTGGATAGTTAGTGGTGTATGTATAGTTTAGTGTAGGGTTAGGTGTAAGATTTTAGGTGTATGTGTGTGGATTGTTGTTTCTTTGGTGTGCTTGTGTTGTGTGTATGTGTTTTGGAACAGCAATTTTTTTCCCTAGGAAAAAATTTGCTGTTCTGTATGTTTGATGTTTTCAGCTTTCGCTGAATAGGGGTCGATATTAGAACATTCAAAATTTTGAAACTTTGATGTTCTAATATAGACCCTTCTATTCCACCTCTTCTTCAATAATGTGGCAATTATTACTGCCATTTAACACTGACTACCTCACAGCCACCTTTATGTGTCCAATTATGGGATAGGATTATAGTGGCACTCTGTGACACTAGCAGTTCACAGCATCACCAGGGAGAATAACATTTTGTCCACACAGTGGTTACATACTGCTAACATATCTGCAGCATGTCACATTTGGAGTGTGTTTTCTCCTGTGTTGCATGCATTTGATAGCGTGCTTTGTACATGGTGTAAGTACATATTTAGAATGCTTCAGTCCAGCTGTGGGCATGCCCTTCGCCCTCATACTCTATCTACTTTCTTGTAGGAACATATATGATGTGTAAGCTGTATATTGTTATTGTGCACATCCAGCTTATAAACAGTGGTGGTGTCATCCATTTAACTGTGTACTATCTCAGTTGTACCTGTACATGGTTATGTGGTGTTTGCATTTCAGACACAGAAGTTTAGCTTGTGATCTTGGGTATTACTTGAAATCAATCCATTCGTGCTCAGAGTATGCTGTGTTAGTATTATTGTGACTATACATATGTACATGTACAGTGTTGTCATTCACACTGACTTTGTACACATATAGATGTTGCTCCCTCTTACTGAGAGCAGTGACAATTTGTCACATAGCAATGCTTTTTTTTTTCAGATGATAGTGGCATCCATGTTCCTTATATTATATATGTAGGACATGTATCATGTGCATGGGAAAATAAGACAGCATGCTGACTGTTCATGATGTTCTATGGCAATCAGAGGCACATATATCCCTTGCAGGAAGTACCTGATGTCATGCCTTCACACAACCACATATGTCACACTTGTAGTACTATTACTACCACTGTGAACTTATCCTGGGTAATATCCATGTATTTTCTGGTATTAAATGCTTATGTGTTCAACATCCACATTCAGTGCCTGTTAGCATTGTTGGGCCTTATACTGTAATGCATGACTGACATGTACCACAGTAATGTGTCCCTTGACATTGTGATGGACCTCCATGGTCTCTGTCACCCCAGAGATTGTTTACCACACATACAGATGATATAACAGTTTTAAATAGGTAGTTTGTCATAATAGTTGTACAACTTCCATTGTGGTGCTTGCGGTTCATCAAGATGTCATTTGGCAGTAGAGTTGCATCACTTGCTGTTTATTTCCTGACAGAGATAACATTATATGGTTAGTTATGTACCTACCCAGGCATATCCAATACTTGGAACATCCACAGAGGTTCCTCACTAAAAGAATTCAGGGCACAAGTAAAATGTCCTGTGCAGACTGGCTCAATGCCCTACCCATGTAGTCTGTCTCCTACATGCTTTTGAGGGGAGATCAATGCCTGGCATACATCACATTGTCAGACTTCTTCAATATCCACAAAACAAACAGCACCAGAATTACCTGTTCTAAAGATTTAAACCTTGATTGTGATATAAATAGGACCTGCTGGAGAGACAAGTATGTATCCCATAGACTACCCTGTCTCTGGAACAGGCCCCCCCATCCATGTGAAACAGAGTTCCTCCCTAACCCAATTCAAGTGCAACCTGGACAACTGGATGGGGAACAGGAAATTCATCCCTAGTTTGGCACCTATGTCTCTAATGGACACAGGCAACCTGTAACTGGTTCATCTCCCAGGCCCATGTTTTTAAATGTTTAATCTCCCAAGCCCCTGCTTACACTTATCAAGGATATCAGTACTTGTCAGAGATTTGGGATGCATGATTAGGCTTAAAAAGGCCCTTGTGGTTATTAGCCTAGTAAACACCTATGAACCTATATGAATGTAATGCTGTCAGCAGAAAAACATTTGTTATCTAGTTATTGTTATCCATTTTTATGCTGGACATTAATATATCATCACAGGTTGTGATTCCATAGCATTGACATGTTTATTCAGGGCATGTCATACTGTGAATTCTCCTGTAGCATGTGCATTTTGTATTGGCATTTACAGTATACCTACACGGATATACTGGCATTCAGCTCTGGGACAGTGTGTGTCCTACATGATAGAGACAGCTTCCTTGTCAAGGCAATCAGTTATATTGTAATGCTCAGTGCTGCATGGACTGTAACAGGTGTAGCTCATGTCTAGCATTCTGACTAACTCTGATTCTTTATAAGATACCCATACTTCCTGTGTTGACACATACATTCAAGTCAGTTATTTGTGACAGTCTCCACTGCTATCTGAGGTGGCACAGGCAGTCAGAAGCAGGGTCTGAAGAGCATTTTGTATAGTAGGCAGGAGTCTGAATCTGGTAACATCTGTCTGTCATACTACAGTGGCTTACACATACTCATAGGCCAGCTTTGTCATGTATTGTCATACAATGTGAGTAGTGAGTACATCTATATGTTATGATAGGTATGGCCACCCTTGCGGGGAGGGGGGGGTTCTTTCTTATGTGACCAATATGCACATGTCTGAGGTGCCCCTGATTGTTATGCACCTCTCTGATATCTTTTCTGGTGAAGATTCTAACATGACATGCTGCAAATGTTTCTTATTCCCTGCTCATACACATTATCTTTTCACAATATAATTATGCTCTGTATTGCATGTCATTCTTTAGACATGTGTTTCATACTAATATTGTTTATGTTACAATATACAGCTTACTGGCAGATGTGTGATTCAATAAACATGCCTGGAATGCAGAGTAACCATCAAGTCAAGTTATAGGTCCTTTGTGACAACAGTTTCCATTGTATTTTCAATGTTGGATTGCTGCTCTGTTACTTTTCCCTGTAGTTATATGTGAACATAGTCAATATTAGTATGTCATACATGCTTGCAAGTCAGCAGCTGTGACACTGGACACCTGACGTGTCATCCACTCAGTCTTGACATTGGTCACTTATGTATGTTGCTTGTTGTTAGATTGCTATGTATCATTGACATAAACATATAACATTTGCCCATCTGTTACATGCTCATAGGACATATAACGTTTGCCCATCTGTTACATGCTCATAGGACATATAACATTTGCCCATCTGTTACATGCTCATAGGTAATGAACTCCTTTCCAATTTGTGTGACAGTTATTTCTTTGCATAGACATGCTCATTTCTGAGTTACCTGACATTAGAGCTATAATGCCACTTTATTCTTCATCAGTGCTGTCACCTTTCATATATAATTTCCCTGTAAATACATCCTTATATGTTATGAGTGTATTCTCTGCAGTCACCCCATAGTGTATCTTTGTCCTTGAGACCTGTTATCTGATGTCAACCATTTAATTAACCTGTATATCACAACTACACTCCTGCTTGATACAATGTGGCATTATCTCCCTATCCACATCCTTTATCAGCAAGTTTGTTAATTTTTCTGTGCTTACCTGCGGGATTGGCATTCACAGAAAATATCATAACATCAGTCCTGCAGATTTTGTGTTCAAAACATGTCTTATAGTTTCATCACATTTGCCTGCATGATACCAGTACACTTTAAATATTTCCCCTCTACAACATTGATAATTGTTTTAGGACAGTTTTGTGTACCTATTCTCCCATTTCACTTTCCCCTCATTCTGTATTGTTTCCCTGTACTTGTCCTCAATATGTGTGGGCTACAATACATGTTCATATCTCAGCATTGCCTGTATGTGATCCGTTTTATTTCCATTGTGTGCTGCTGCATGCAAGCACCTTTCCATGGCTGTGAACATTATTGCTGCCCACGGAAAGGTGCTTGCTTCCATGCTGGCATGATGAGCAGCATATATATTCAACTAGTACTGCTGTTCATTGTGCTAACATGCTTACTTCATTTAGGCAACACGTGGTACCTCCCTGATTAGTAATGAATCCCAGGGTAAAAATCAATTCACCCAAATCACTAAACCTGTGGAATCATATTAATGACCATCCTTTCTTCAGAACAATGTCTCTTCATAATTACCTGCTGTGTCTTGCTGTCCAAACAGCATTTTACCCAGTCTGTCATCCTGCAACCTTTCCTGGGACTGTATAATTGGTTACCTAACATTTTGTAATGTACTATGTCACATGCTTTCTAATATCTAGGTGAGAATATGACTGTGAAACTCCAATGTATGCTCCACTAATGTGGAAAAGCACAAAGTGCTATATGAACTAACACAATACGAGGAGCATAACTTTATTAATTAAATGCAAATTATAAAAAGCAGAGATTCTAAGAATGTAAAATGAATTATTGTTTTCATCACGAGGAGAATATATTGAGTGTAAGATTTTTTTATTTCAGACTTAAAGTAATCAAATGGCAATTGTCAAAAATGACATTTTTACATTTGTCATTTCAATGAACATATAATTTGAAATATATATTAAGTTCCATAGTTAAGTAGCCCAAGAGAATAGGAAGGCTTTTTTATTTAGAAAACCAAGCATTCCTTTGTAAGGTTGTTTGACCTCAGACTTAGATTACTAAAATGAGGGTATGGGAGGTACAGCATCCCGCATGGGAAGGTACAGTAAGAAACTTTGTGTTAGTTAGGCTTTGACAAAGTGTTCACAGGCTACTACTAGACAATTGATCAGGTGGATCATTTGCAGCCTATCACTTGATGTCTCTTTCCATAAGGGTTTGTGAGGCTGGACTGGAGATGTATCTGTGGTTACACAGTCAGTCATTCAGGCTGCATTTGAAGAGGGTGAAAGAACTGCTTTGTTTAATATGAAGGGAGAGTCTGTTCCAAAGGAGAGGGATTCCTTGAGTGAGGCATCTACCACACCAGCAGGTTCAGTTTATGTTACTGTGAAGGCTGTCTTTAGTATGGGTGTTCATGGTGTTGCCAATCTGAGAATATGAAAGAGGTTGCTCAGGATAGAATTTTTGAGGTCTTGTAGGATAGGTAGAGCTCACTCTTAAGAAGCCTTTATGAGGGAGACAGAGAGAGAGGAGGGGAGGGAGAGAGACAGAGAGAGAGAGAAGAGTCCTATATTTCTAAGGCATTCTGCATATACATAATGGAACTTAGGTCCTTAATTATATTTGTGAGGAAGGACTGGGGTCTTTTGAGTCAGGTCATATGTCTGGAAAGGTACATGCCAACGGAAGCATTGTGTTCAAGTATGGGCTTAATAAGGGAGAGGAAGAGAAGAATGATAACACTCTTGGACCTAAAGGAAATACCTTTAGTAATCAGCTGGGCCAAAAATCTTCTTCTTCCAGCTTTTCCCAGTTAGGGGTCACCACAGCAGATCACCTCTCCGCTCATGATTGGCAGTGGAGCTTTACAGTGTTGAGTTGCCAGCCCAGTGCCCAACCTTCCACAGAAGGCACACACACACACACACACACACACACACACACACACACACACACACACACACACACACACACACACACACACACACACACACACACACACACACACACACCTGGGGCCAATTTAGAGTGTCCAATCCACCTATAGCATGTCTTTGAGATATGGAAGGAAACCAGAGCACCCAGAGGAAACCCACGCAACCACAGGGTGGACATGCAGACTCCACACAGAAGGCACCCCAGCTGAGAATCAAACCAAAGAACCTCTTGCTGTGAGGTGGCAATGTTAACCACTGTACCACCATGGCTGCCCCAGCTGGGCCAAAAATGATTTCCTAAAAATGGCTACCTATTTATCAAAGGAGAAATCACTGTCTCTAACAACTGTGTCTGGAGCACCATAAATGCAGTAGGGGCAAGGATGTTCCTGTTTGCCAAAGGGTATATTATTATACTTCTTGGAATTCAATTTGAGGCTATGATTATGGCAGCATCTGCTTGTGGGTTAAACTTTCTCGTAGAATCTGAGAATCTCCAGGGACTGATGATCATTCTATGTCTACAGTTATAAGTGCTGTGTTGAAACCAAAAGTTATGTTTTTTGACACTTATGGATTTTTACAGCTGGAGGACGTGGTTTTGGGAACTGACAGTGCTACTGATGTTCACCAGAAGACATCTTCAGCTTCATTCAAACCATGATCTGCAACAGTATTTAAAAATTGTACAACCAATCACATCACAGATAATTTCAAAAAAATAATTATTTATTTAGTAAATGATTGAACATTTAACTCAAACAAATCTGCATGTTTCTTAATATAGCAAAAACGTTTTTGTTTATACAAGTCAGATAAACACCAATGTTAAGCCTGAATTTTGTGTTATACGCTACACAAAGCTGCATGCAATTACCTATAAAACAGCAAATACAGTATGTAACAAGTTATATGAAAACACATAAAAAATGAAAAAACACTAAAACAAAGAGTAAAAAGGTCACACAGATAACCAATTGGTTAAAAACACAAAAAGAAAAATCTAGCAAAGCTAGACTTCGAAATGTGTGATACTTTAAACCTCTTGCATCAGAGATCTCATGGGATATATGCAAATCACCATTTAAGGATATCAGGTGTTTCAACTAAATGGCAATTCTGAATGTCCATGCCTTTTTATTTTACTTTCATTTTAAGTCTATTTATGGACAATTTCAAGCAATTAAAGCCAAACCCCTCTAGCTGTGGACATGCATGTTTCTTCCTTCTTATGACATCATCAGCACAGCATAAGAGGATGTTTGACCTTTGGAAACACAGGGTTGTCATACCCAGCTGATATCCATAAACATTAGGGTGTCTACAAAATATCCGAACTAACAAACTAAAACAAAGAGTAAAAAGGTCACACAGATAACCAACTGGTTAAAAAACACAAAAAGAAAAATCTAATAAAGCTAGACGTCTAACTATGTGATACCTTAAACCTCTTGCTGTCATAAGAAGGCAGAAACATGCATGTCAACAGCTAGAGGGGTTTGGCTTTAATGGCTTGAAATTATCCATAAATAGACTTAAAAATGAAAGTAAAATAAAAAGTCATGGACATTCAGAATTGCCATTTAGTTGAAACACCTGATATCCTTAAAGGGTGATTTGCATATATCCCATGAGGCCGCTGATGCAAGAGGTTTAAGGTATCACACAGCTAGAAGTCTAACTTTGCTAGATTTTTCTTTTTGTGTTTTTTTAAATAAGAAATGAAAATAATTTTCAAGCATCTTCGATGGCTGATATGGTATATTTGTACAGATTAAAACAAAATGTCAGCGACAAGAAAAATGAGCCAAAATGCAATGAATTTAAATAATTTTAACTTTAATACTGTATAAATATAACACAAATCAATAAAACATCAAGCGCTTTCGTCTCTGCATTCAGAGACTTTATCAAGATAAAAAACAGTCCATGAACAATCAATTTAAATAGCACACCCCCAAAGAGTCAAACCAATCAAAAAATAGAACTCATAAATTATTATTGATACAGTATCAGGACACATAAATTATTTTAAAACAGTAAATAAACCGAATAAAAAAAATACTGAACTACTGTAGCACCCATTCATATCCTGAACTAATATGGCATCCATATATATAAATTATGCTCATAAAAAATTTCATTTAAGAAAACTTTTTTTAAAAAAACACATATATAAAATGTGCATAAATAAATACCTAAAAAAATATATAAAATAACCAGATGACCCATAGTTCAGAGATAGAAAGCCCTTTCTGTAACCCAGATGACCCATATTCAACTAATGTCACAGGAGGTGGAGGGGTTGTGCAGGTTAGAGGGTGGGAGTGAGTGGTTGATGTTGACTTGCCTATCCCAAGGGAAGGGAGGCAACTTATGCTTACTGCAATACAGCAGCATTGGGAGTCTGGTGAAATCTGGGCTGCAAAGCGGGTGTAACACTTGGTTGGCAGTTGTGCATTTGCTGAAGTCTGCATGAATCTACTGATGCAGCATCTAAGTGGTGCATACAGCATTGCTCAAGTATGGAGGAGGTTAAGACACACTCCCTGGCAGCAATGTAATGCTACACCAGTGTCCTCAGTCTCCTCACTGGCCCTGGACATGGACTGCATTGAGTCCAGGGAAGGCTAAGGAAGGACTAGTAGACCCAGTGAAAGATGAAAGGAGCTTGGGGCATGCGATGATCAGCAGCAGGGAGGGGGCAAATATGCTTCATTTCTAGCAAATATATATCAAGGAAAGTTGAAAAATATAAATGGTAAGGACAACTTATAACTACACACAGTCCCTGCAGCATGTGTTTAAATAAGTAGACACATCTATAGATAATGATTACCTCTATGAACCTTTGAATTTTAACTGGTTAAAATGTTCATAATTTCACTAAGATGATAATATGTATATGTCATTGTGATGACATTCAAACTTTTATTTTGGACTTTGCAGCAAAAATGCAGCAAATAAGACATAGCTCATCAAATTTCAATAATAATTAAAATTAAAATCTACCAGAGACTCACATAGCACACCACAATAAATTTTAGTTGTTAAAAAGGCATATACATTGCATATGCTGCCCTATAGTTTCTAAAGTGAACTACTATGTGAAATCCAGATGTCTGTACTGCCTCAAAAATGCCATCTATTGCAGACAGATACATTTTCATATTAACTAACAATTCACAATTAGTACATTGAAAAAAAATGGAAACAAAAAAAAACATATCTTGAGTTATTAGGCATTATATACATGCTTAGAAAAAGATTTAATCCCCTCCACACACACACACACACACACACACACACACACACACACACACACACAGTGAAACATGTTTTCCTAAAGAACTCTACCGGAGGAAGAACTTGATTGCAGACCAATAGATTACAAATCATAAGGAACTGCATTTGTAATATGATTCACATTTCAAAATCCTGTCACAATGACACATACATTTATTTAGACTGAACAAAATGGGGTCCAAGACCCACACTGGTAATTGCTAGAACCACAAGTTTGCAGCTGATAATCATTGGCATATGCTTTATCATTTTCATTGTAGAAGAATCTCAGTGATCCACGCTAAAGGTCCTACTCTACAAACTAGTAAATGCATTCTTTCAAACTACATTGAAATATTTGGTGCTTTTATCATACCTCTCAACTGTACAGATTTTCGCAGAATGTCCAGATTTTTGCCTCATATTTTTGGTCTGTTTTTCATAAAATTGTAGTTTTTAGGCAAATTAGTGGCAAATCATTAAATATTAAGGTTAGAAAATAATGACAAACATTTGAATTTCAAACTTCATACCCTTCAGATAATTCATGCTAATGAAAAAGCTGTTATTCTATCAAATTTCTAAGTTTAGAAGAGCAATATTTATAAATTGTAATTGTTTTTGTGCCTTTGCCCCACTTTTATTTATGGCTTTGTCCAGATTTATTTGCTCTAAGAGGTTGAGAGCTATGTTCCAATGACACAACAAGAAGTCCCAGAATCCTAATCTAAACCATATTTAAGCCATGTGGCATCCTGTCATTTGCATTTTCTCTTTGACAGTTCATTTTCTACAGCATTGTGCCCATTAATCTTTTCCTGTGGGAGGAATGCAGTATGATTAAAGTATCTTTGAGATGTAGTTTTTCAAGAGGCATTCTCTGCAGGTATTTATATTTTATGAAATATGACTAACTTTGGGACATTTCATTGTAGGTCTTACTACAGATTAATTTTCCTGCCAGATAGTCAACCAAAAGATTTTTATATTTGCAGTACTCTTTAAAATAATTAATGTATGAAATTTCATAAGATATTATAATTACAGCTTCTCCATATGATATTCTTTATATTGTAGTACTTTAAAGCTTTACCTGTTTGTTACTCTTAAACTGAAATCTGTATACCAAATCATGCAATTGTTCCTACCTGATGGACTGTAGTGTATGTATGCTTGGTGTTTAGATTTTTGGCCTTTATATTTGTCCACTGCATTATATAAATGGTAACCACTTTTTCTTCTTTAACATTCTTTAACCCTGTTCCATGACATGTTTGTGCCTTAGTCATGTGCACTTTGTAAAACATGCTACTGCTTTTGAAAAATTATCCAACTACCCTTCTGTAATAAAACATTATTAATTAAAACAGATAGCCATACTGCAGTACACATCACAAGTCATTTCTTGGTGATCAAAACCCTTTTAAGCCTTACGCTAAAGTTTACTGATTTTTTTTTTTTTGCATTTCTGTTGATTTATTGATGAGTATGATTAGACTGGCAGAAAGTTTTCTGCAATTTTCATTGTTTCCTCTGCCGATTGTTATGTTTTTGCAGGTGAGAACAGGTGCTTCAGCCAATAAATAATTAGGGCTTCAGAGAACAGTTCAAAGGTTCTAAAAATGGTTATGCTTGGTAGTTTAACAAAGTTCTGTCAGAGAAAAACATCATTATCGAAACTGTACTTGTACCAGGTATGAGCTGGGCATAGAAGTCATCTTTTAAGAAATTAATACTGAGTCACCATCATTTAGTTGTTTAAATTTGTACACATAAACAGTTAAATTAGATCATTTAAAAGTCTGCCCTTAATGAAAATGTTCTCCTTCAGATGTCTATACATTAAAACCAGAACAAATCAGGAATGCATCTTTTGTTTTGGTGCATACTTAGCAAGGGTCAGAAACTTCAAAGACACTTTCAAATAACGTTTGTATAACAATCACGGTTGTGTGTTATGTGAGCTGGAGTCAGTTTTTAAGACCCAGTAAAATTCATGTAGTACTGAGTTACACAAAGATAATTAAAAATAGCCAGACTTTATGTATTAATAAACACAGTGTCATTCTGTTTGCAGCTTTTCATGCAACTAGTTTGTGTTCTGCACAGTGTCAAGGGCTTGTTTTGTCACAGTTTAATGAAAAGAATCACAGACTGGAAAGTATGACTTTTAACAAAGCAGTATGTCTGTGTGCTTTTTTATGGTTTACTTCCTTAATTTGTTGGAAAAAAACACTGACCATTAACATAAAGTTATGGTAACCATACAGACAAGTCAGCTGGAATGTGGCAACAATTTTCTGCCTAACTGAATCACTGTTATGGCTGATTCACATCCTTAGATAAGGTCACGGGAGAAGCTACACCCTTAGCTTGTAGCAGCATTGTAATGAGGCTTTTTAAATGTTGCTGCTTCAGGGGATGAAAAAAATGATTAAATGTTGGGAAGATTAAGACACACTAAGGAAGAAAACAGGGTAGAACTTGTCCTATCCATGCATGCCCTGAATCACAGTCTAGCAAGTTTTATAGGCTATATCCATGATTGGCCACATGCATACATGCCTTCTGGGTAGCACAATGATAGACAGGAGTGGTATTCAAGAGGTTCCCAGTCAGCTGTAAAAGGCGTTGCCCTGCAGAAGGAATTCTGAATAAGAGGTGTGGATGTGTGGTATACTTCTGATTAAAAATATAGAATTACTCACATCCAGAATACTTTCTGCTTACTTTTTTTCAAAAGTGATCAGGTTAACAGCTGTAGTAAGTCACAGACTACAGTGCAACACATGCCCCTAGGTGTACTTTGAGTGCAGAAGCATATTATACCTTCCCTTTTCTATCATGCATTGTACCTTATATCTTCATTTTAATTTTTTTGAATCAGTTAATTGCTTAAGCTTTTTGCATCTTTTTATATATAAAAATAGTTATCAATGGCGATATTTCAGTGTTAGACAGGGTAGCCATTTTCAGAAATGATTCAGTCCAATCCATTGAAGACTAACATCTTAATTTTACATTTCAAATTAAGATGTAAAAATCAGAAAATATCAGCATGGTATACAATATCCCTGTACTGCCTGCTGCTTTCCCCTCTCTTATAATAAAAACTAAGGTAACTAAATCGGGACTTCAGTCATGCATTGAAATAAGATGAACAATGCTAACACAAAAGAAATCTGGGTAACAAATGCATTGACCCAGATGCATACATTTGCTAAAGGACACTGACCCAGTTAATATGACTGTAAGGTATACATTTCTAAAACACTCCATACTACACCCCCTCCCTCAGAGGGCTCACTGCATTCAGAGAAGACAAAACAGTATGTCATAGGGCTTAGTTTATTTTCATTGTGTTGGGATCCATCAAACAGCAAAATGGTGAAAGCCACTTAACAGTTAATGGCTTAGAGTCTAATATGAAAAACAATGTGTGCACATAAAGAGGTTAAAAAAATCTATTAAAAAAAGCAAAGTAAACTATCAGGGTGAGAAGCTACCCCAATGTCATTAACTTTTCAGATTCGGTGCTCTTCCCATAAAATAGCTAGCAGATCACAACAGCTGTTCATCAGTGACATTGTGATCAGCTGTGGTATATCTAATGTGTCATTGTGATGACCGTGCCCTGGCCCAGCAATCAAGGAGCCTCAATCCTCACCACTAACACCAGAGAGGGTGACTCCTAGAAGTGGAAAGGATAACAAATACACACAGTAAAGTACAATTTCCCTTAAGTGCACACAGAGATCACAGTCAGTCTGGGGCTGGTTGCTCCCTTGCTCTCCAGGTCCCCAATAAGACTCTCCACTGGCACAGCTATAGGGTCCAGATCTCAGCCTAACTGGCAAGCTAACCTCCAGTACCCTCTCTGTCCAACCAGTGCTTTGTGTCCCTGCCCAGGCAGCTGACACACACCCACACTTTCAGATAAGTATTTATACAACTTCACAGACACTCCTGGGAAAGGCTGAAACAGATTCTCCAACTGTGCCCCTTTACCCAGACTATACAGTAGTAATTCCTGCCACCACCAGCTAATATTATTAGCTACCCAAAGGCCCTTGAAAGGCTGTCCAATTATTACTGGGCAATATTATTATCCAATTGGTAATGTGACTATTCAGTCTAAGGCTTATTAGAGTGGCCTATTACGATAACCTTTATAAATATGCAATGTACTCTAAAACCTACTTCTCTACACAAACCAGTCACAGGTAAAAGGTTTTTAAAATATTTAATAATAAATAATTAAAACACAAGACAATACTACTATACCACAGAGATATCAAAAAGTTCAGAGATCACACAGAAACTTAAAATAATACAGTAGGACAGGTCTGATGTCAAAGAAAAACACTTAATCTAACCTTCTAATCTTTAGCTATTCTTAAGAGAAAACACAGTGTTATAATCATAGGTTCATAGGTAGGTACTAGGCTATTGGCCCTAGGGCCTATATAAACCTAGCCAAAAAAAATTTACCCTGGCTTTCGCCACCCAAGAAAATTATTTTCCTGTGCCCCTGTTGAGCAGAGCCACAGAAGTGATCCCTGGGGAGAATTTCCCATTTCCCATCCAATCATCAAGATTTTTCTTGAAGAGTGCTAATGAGGAGCTCTGTTTGACATAGGTAGTCTGTTCCAGAGTATGGGAAGTCTCTGGGACAGGAATCTATCCCTCCAGCATGTTCTGTTTATTGTGGTGACAAGGTTTAGGTCCCTAGAGCGTGTAGCTCAGAGAGATTGGGATTTCTTTAAGTGGAGCATGTCCAACAGCTCTGGGTTTGACATAGCTTTGTATATTAGGCAGAGATCGCCCCTGAGTAGGCGATATGCGATGGAGTAAAGCTGTAGTTTTTTGAGACGGTCTGTGTAGGGCATCTGTTTGAGGCCAGTAATCCTCTTTGTGAGGTATTTCTGTGGTCTTTCCAATTGTTGTAGATGTCTTGTGAGGTACATATCAAAAGGGGCATTGTACTCTATAATGGGTCTAATGCGTGATGAGTAGAGGGGAACAATGACCTTTTTTTTCTGGATGAGAATCCTTTTGTGATGAGATGAGCCACGTAGAAAGATTTCCTGACCACTGTGGCGATGTGATTATCAAAGGAGAGACTACTGTCCACCTGTGTCCCAAGGTCTCTTATCACATTTTCGGCATTAAGTAGACTACCAGCTATGTGATAGTTCAGGGGTACAGAGTTTTTACCAAAGGGGATGCCAATACACATTTTGGCATTGAGCTTCAGGCCATGACTTTGACACCAGGTATCTGTCTCAGTGAGGCCCTTTTGTGGTTTGTCAACATCGTTAGGAGTTTCGATTATGGCTCCTAGTTTGCAGTCATCTGCAAACTTTGTTAGCCAAAGACCTTCTGTGTTAGCCTGCACTTCAGAGAAGTAGATACCAAACAGATACAAATCTTACTTACATACATAAAGTGCATAAGCAGTACTGGGGTTGATGGTCCAAAACATATGCTTTCAGTCTCTCACTGAACAATAGTTTTTAAAACACTAACAAACAGCTCTGCTAAGGCCCTCCCAAATTACATAATTTTGACACTTAGATTTTCCCAGTATTCACATTACATCATTTTGACACTTAGTCTGAAGTTCCCAGGCAAACAAACTGCATTATTTAGCAAGTTGACACCTGCTCAGGAAACTACAACAATAAAAGACATGTCACATGTATAATCTAACAATTAATCCTTAAGTTAAGACAATAGAAAGAATGTGTTCAGCCAGTCACTTCGGCACCATTTTTTAGATAATTGTAACTTCAAAGAACATTTGAAATGCTTGGCTTGATTTTCCTTACAGCAGATGGCAATGTTGCAACAATCTTGAAGTTCACATTTTACAGTGTTTTCTTTCATTTAAGAACACATGCCTGTATTTTACCTTTATTTATACAAATGATAGAATTATGTATCAAATTCTATTTGACTAGGCTGGCAGCCTTTGTCCATCTTTCCCTAATCTTCACATCTCTTCCCCTCTGGAGAACTCAAGCTAGTTTTTCAAGTGACCCTTGAGAAACGCTGCTTGAGAGGGTTAGGTCTATCTGAGGGTACCTCACCCCATTCCCTGTCTTGAGAGCCCATCTTCACTGGCATTGCTACTCCCACTGCAGTGCTACACTGACATATCATATGCTTGCAACCCCAGGCTCCATCTTAGCAACTTGGCATATTGCTGACTGGCTCTGTTTAACCATATTAGAGGGTTGTGATCTGTCATTACATACAGATAAGGCTGAAGTTTCTGCAACGCCCACACTATAGCTAGATATTCCTTCTCTACTGCTGCATAGCATTCTTCCCTATGTTGGAGTCTATGACTGAGATAAACCACTGGGTGCTCTTCCCCCTCTAAAGAAATCTGGCTAAGTAAAGCCCCCACCCCATGATTTGAAGCATCCACTTGCACAACAAATTATGTGCTGTAATCTGGACTGGCTAACACAGGGGGTCCTCTCAAAGCTTATTTAAGCTTCTGAAATGCCTGCTTACATGCTGGGGTCCACACTACCTTATCCGGCCTGTTCTTCTTTGTCAGGTCTGTGAGAGGAGTAGCTATGGTACTATAACTAGGGACAGACTTTCTGTAGTACCCTGCTGTCCCTCAGAATGCCCTCACCTGCTTTTTGGTAACAGGTGCAGGCCATGCCTGAATAGCTTCCACTTTGGCAGGTTCTGGCCTTATCATTACACTCCCCACTCTATGTTCTAGGTAGGAGACCTCTGCCATACCCACCTGACATTTGCTCGGCTTAATAGTCAGCCCTGCCCTCTGTAGTCTGCCCAGCACCTCCCTGACATGCTGAAGGTGCTCTTGCTAGGAATGGCTGTAGATGGCAATATCATCTAGGTAAGCAAGAGCAAACCCTCCCGCTCCTGCTAGGATATTATCCACCAGCCTCTGGAAAGTCACTGGGGAATTCCTCCTCCCAAAGGACATCTTTATGAACTCATACAAGCCAAAAGGAGTCACAAAGGCTGACTTCGCTCTAGCACTGGGAGTCAAGGGCACCTGCCAGTAACCCTTGGTAAGATCAATGGTTGTAAGATACTTAGTCCCACCCAGCTGCTCTAGGGCCTCATCCATCCTAGGCATGGGGTAAGCATCTGACTCTGTGTGACTATTTGATTTTCTGTAATCCACACAGAACCTGGTGCTGCCATCCTTCTTTGGCATCAGCACTACTGGTGAGGCCCAGTGACTGTTGGGATTCTTGAGTCACCCCTAGTTCCATCATCTCCTGTACCTCTTCCTTCAGAGTCTGTTTAACTCTCTCAGGTATGCTATAAGGGGCCTGCCTAATAGGCCTTTGGGGTCCTGTATCCACCTGGTGCTGCACCAGGTGGGTGCTCCCTGGTTTCCCAGTGAACATGTCCCCAAATTCCTGCAACACTGCTCGGATTTCTTGAACCGGGGTAGGAGATAGCTGCTTGGACATTGCTACCCCTTCCACTGAGGTGTCAGCCCGAGACTCACTGAGGAGATCAGTCCCCAGATCTCCCTCAGACTCCTCCTGCAATCCACTGCAAATGCTCAGCACAAGGGCCTCCCTATCATGGTAAGGTTTCATCATGTTAACATTGTACAATTTGTGCCCCTGTTATCTGCCTAGCACTCCCACCATGTAATTAACATCACTTACCTTTCTTACCACCTTGTAGGGTCCCTGCCAAGCTGCTTGCAGCTTGTTGTGTCTGACAGGAATGAGAACCATTACTTGTTGCCCCACAGCATATTCCCTAACTTGAGCATTCCTGTCATACCACACCTTTTTCTGTTGCTGGGCTTCTGCCAGGTTCTCCTGGGCCAAGCCCATGAGTTCCCTGAGCCTTGTCCAGAGGTTTAGGACGTATGCCACAACAGACTCCTTGTGAGACTCACACTCACCTTCCCACTCATCTCAAATTAAATCTAGAGGTCCCCTCACCCTATGCCCATACAACAACTCCAAGGGTGAAAACCCTGTGGATTCCTGGGGAACCTCTCTGTAAGCAAACAACAGATGGGGCAAATATTTGTCCCACTCCCTCTTAAACAGATCTGCAAATGCCTGTAGCATGAACTTGATTGTAGAGTTTAATCTCTCTACAACACAATTAGTCTGGGGATGGTAGGGGTTGGTCTTCATGTGCTTCACCCTTCAGGACTTCCACAGACAAGCCAGCAGGTCTGACAAGAAATTGGCACCTCGGTCAGTCAGTATTTCTTTTGGGAAACCTACCCTGCTGAAAATCTCTAACAAAGCATTTGCCACCTTCTCTGTCTCAGTGGAGGACAAAGCCACTGCCTCAGGGTATTGTGTAGCATAATCCACTACCACTAGGATATACTTTTTCCCTCTGGAACTTGGGGTACTCAGAGGACCCACAATATCCATAGCTACCCTCTGAAATGGCTCCTCAATCACAGGCAAAGGCATAAAAGGAGCTCTCACCTTGTCTCCTGTCTTGCCTACCTTTTGGTACTGCTCACAGGTCCTGCAGTACCCTGTTACATCTCTGGAAATTCCAGGCTAATAGACGTTCTGCATAATACACCTCTTTGTACGTTTTATGCCCATATGACCTGCAAAGGGAATATCATGGGCTATGGCTAGAAGTGCCAGATGGTAGGCTCTAGGCACTAACAACTGCTGTACTCTCTCACCTTCTAGCCCTCCCTCAGGGGTCCACTCTCTGTATAGTAACTCTTTGTCCCAATATACAGATTCCCCCTTCCCTTGAGAATCAGGTGCCTCCCTAGCTACCTGCCTCAGGCCTTGCAATGTAGGGTCTGAGACCTGAGCCTGTCTGAATTCTCTCCTTGTAACCCTTCCCAGTTTCCCTTCCATTGAAAGTCTGGCATCCTCTGACAGTGGTGCCTCACTGTCAGCCTGGGTACTACTACTCACCTCTACCTTTGCAGTTACCCTGTCTAAGGGAACATCAGTACCCACAAGCAGATGTGGCTCACATTCAGTCTCACTGCTACAGAGTAGCTCCCTCCCTGAAGTAACCACATCAGCAGTCCTGGCTGCAAGTATGCAGTCTGTCTGGGTCTCCCCAGGCTACCAGACCCACATGCTTGTCTTCTAGCCTCACTGCGTATAACTGCATAAGTACATGGGACTGCCTCATCCAAATTCTTCCCTCTCAGGATATCTGCAGGATGGTAGTTCCATACCCTGTTGTCTCAAGACAACCCACTATTGGCATTTTGTCTTTCCCACTTACTGGCTCCCTCACCTTTGGTTCCCTACCTTGCCTCCGTGGACACCTGTATGCCACATGGCCCCACTGGTTGCATTCAAAACATTTAACCCTAGCTCCTGGATGTGTACCTGGACTAGTGGCTTCCCCTGCTACTGGTGGATTCTGTTGGGGCAATCTGTGCTGCCCACCAATGGTTCCTTTAGATCCATGAGCAGTACTGGGGATCCCCTTCCTTTGCAGGGCTGCCCTGCTTGCCAGGTATAGGTCTCCCTTCTTCCCCAACTCATCTGAAGTGGCACATTGTCTATCAGCTAACCGGATCCTCATGTCCTCATGCAAAGTGCTAAGGGCTTGTTCCCTCATCAAAAGGTCTGCCAGCCCTTCAAAAGTGGTGGCCTGACATCCACTCACCCAGCTATGAAAATAAGTGCTCAGTTCAGCAACATATTCATATACATTTTCATCTGCCTTGTGTCTATGCTCACAAAACCTTTTCCTATACATTTCAGGTGTTAGCTTAAAACATTTTAACAGACATTTCTTTACAGCAGTATAATCAAAACAGACAGAGTCAGGCATTTGTCATATACAAGTTACAGCTTTCCCATGGAGTAAGGGGCGTCAGGAACCGTACCCAGAGCCTTTGGTCAACACTATACTCTTTGCATACCCTTTCAAACCTGTGAATGAAACTATCAAAATTATCCCCCTTTTTAAATTGCGGAAGAAATTTACTGACCTGTTGTGCTTCTGGGGTCCAGTTGCTCCTTTCCCCATTACCTCCATGACTCTGGTGAAGAGCCAGCATTTCCCTCTCATGCTTTCTCTGACGCTCCTTTTCTTTGGCTTCTATCTCCAAACGCCTGGCCTCCAACTCAAGTCACTTTAGCTCCAGCTGGATTTTTAAGTCCACTGGAGAAAGGTTGAGCTGTCCATTCCCCGAGGATTTTGTATCTCCACGGCCAGCCTGATTGTCCTTCACAGAAAGGTTGAGCTGTCCATTCTCTGAGGATATTGTGTCTCCACTGCCAGTCTGATTGTCCTCCTGGATTCTGTTTTCTGATGCAGCTGTAACCAAGGCTGCAATCAGGTCTGCCTCAGTCAGGTTTCTATGCACCAGTCCCTTAGCCTGGCACATCTCCACCAGCTGGCTCCTTGTCAGCTTTCTATACTCCTGTACTGACATGCTGCCTGCTCAACCTGACTAACTAAGCTAACAAAAGAAATAAAACAATTGTGATCTGAACTCTGAGTATACACTGCATGGCTGATTTAGAGTAAAAAACACTTTCAGAACTCACTGTACATAAGCTACAGGATTAACTCTACCCACATCACTGCCAAACACTTGTGAGGATATCTTATCCCAACTACTGCCACCACTTCTGATGATTGTGCCCTGGCCCAGCAATCAAACAGCGTCAATATTCACCACTAACACCAGGGAGGTCATCTCCTAGAAGAGGAAAGGATAACTAATACACACAGTAAAGTACAATTTCCCTTAAGTACACACAGAGATCACAGTCAGTCTGTGGCTGGTTGCTCCCTTGCTCTCCAGGTCCCAAATAAGACTCCCCACTGGCACAGCTATAGGGTCCAGATCTCAGCCTAACTGGCAAGCTAACCTCCAGTACCCTCTCTGTCCAACCAGTGCTTCATGTCCCTGCCCAGGTAGCTGACACACACCCACACTTTGAGAAAAGTATTTATACAACTTCACAGACACTCCTGGGGAAGGCTAACACAGATTCTCCAGCTGTGCCCCTTTACCCAGACTATACAGTAGTAATTCCTGCCACCACCAGCTAATATTAACAGCTACCCAAATGCCCTTGAAAGGCTGTCCAATTATTACTGTGCAATATTATTATCCAATTGGTAATGTGACTATTTAGTCTAAGGCTTATTAGAGTGGCCTGTTACGATAACCTCTATAAATATGCAATGTACTCTAGAACCTACTTCTCTACACAAACCAGTCACAGGTAAAAGTTTTTTAAATATTTAATAATAAATAATTAAAACACAAGACAATACTACTACACCACAGAGATATCTAAGAGTTCAGAGATCACACAGAAACTTAAAATAATACAGTAGGACAGGTCTGATGTCAAAGAAAAACACAATCTAACCTTCTAATCTTTAGCTATTTTTAAGAGAAAACACAGTGATATAATCTTACTTACATACATAAAGAGCATAAGCAGTACTGGGGTCAATGGTCCAAGACAAATGCTTTCAGTTTCTCACTGAACAATAGTTTTTAAAACACTAACAAACAGCTCTGCTAAGGCCCTCCCAAATTACATCATTTTGACACTTAGGTTTTCCTAGTTTTCACATTACATCATCTTGACACTTAGTCTGGAGTTACCAGGCAAACAAACTGCATTATTTGGCAAGCTAACACCTGCTCAGGAAACTACAACAATAAAAAAGATTTCACATGTATACTCTAACAATTATTCCTTAAGTTAAGACAATAGAAATAATGTGTTCAGCCAGATGATGCTGCGCCATTTTTTTAGATAATTGTAACTTCAAAGAACATTTGAAATGCTTGGCTTGATTTTCCTTACAGTGGATGGCAATGTTGTAACAATCTTGAAGTTCACATTTTACAGTGTTTTCTTTCATTTAAGAACACATGCCTGTATTTTACCTTTATTTATACAAATGATAGAGTTATGTATCAAATTCTATTTGACTAGGCTGGCAGCCTTCGCCCATCTTTCCCCAATCTTCACAGTCATGCTTGGCATTTCCTTAATATAGCAACAGACTGTTTGGGCAAGTTTATTTTGTAAAGTTACGCACTGCAGCTTCTTTATGATCATGTCATTTTACAATTATTTTTTTCTGCTTCTTAACAAACAAAAAAAGATTTCAGAAAAACACTCATGATCTTTTAAATCTGTCCAACAATTTCCAACCCTTAGATAGTATTACGTTTTAATCTCCCTCCTTCCCCCAGATCCTTAATTTTTATACCAAATGTAGTTCTGGCAGTGATCACAGTAGTGCTTGATCTGTACCATCCATACTTGAATATCAATAAGATATCTCTCACCTCCTTTTGATATAGATAATATTAGCTCACCACTCTAACAGTTTTGCTAATACAATTTTAACTTTGAGTATCACCAACCCCATGACACAAGCTTATTTGCCCACATACACACACTTTCTGAGAGGGAGTAAAATAGTTGAAGCTAGGCAAGAAAGAAAAGGAAATAAAACAAGAAAGAAAGAAAAATGATAGAACAAAATGTTTGGTCATGGATTAAATAAAGCAAGTGCCTCTTAAGATACATTGGAATGAAAATGTAGTATTCTGAATGCAATTAAAACTAGCTACTGTATGGAGAAGGGCACTCATTTTGTAATCCAGTTACTTCCAGCTGCATACATTTTGAAAGGCAGTCATCTTGGCAGGTTAATGACATTGATTACGTCTGGCACATTTCTAATCATTATCCGATAATTATGTCTGGGTGTCACCTTCACCATCTCACACCCACACACACATGCCAACTCACCATATTTCAGATAACAGGATGCTTGGATACAACCAGTCTACAAATGACGATCTCCATATTTATGTGATATGAACAGTATAGTAATTAATCACCAGCTATGTTTACTCTAGTTTCTTTTTATATTTCTGCTAAAATCACCTAAAGTCTACTTAAAAAACACAAAGAAATATGAAAACATATGGAGGTACTGTTCACTTGGTATATACACTATATTTGTAAATGCAATGCATTATTATCTTGTATTATCTAGTTTCATGGCATGTAGATCTGCTGCTATACTTACACATTGTAATTCTGCTGTCAGAACTAAACCCTAAAATGTGGGTTGGATTAATAAAACTGACCAGAACAAAAATATCCATAAGGCTTTATGCTGTAGTTTCCTCAAACACTGTCTTAAAATTCTAGACGGACAACAACATTTGCTATTAATTCCATTTTATCTGTGAAGTTTTGTGGAAAATTCCAGTCCAGCAGTGGCTAGATCAGCATTAAATACAATTTGTTGTGTTTATTTTGTGTAGAATAGACCCATGGTATTGGTGCTGCGGTAGCGTTGTCGCCTCACAGCAAGACGTTATCCCGTTCGATTCTCAGCTAGAGCGTCTTCTGTGTGGAGGCATGCGTGAATGAGCATGCCTTCATTGAAGGTTGTGCATCAGGGCTGGTAACTCGGCACATAAAAATCCACTACCAAACATTAGCGGACCGGAGTTCCGCTGTGGCGACCCCTAACTGGGATAAGCCGAAAGATACAACAACATTTTGTGTAGGATAGAAGCGCTGTCAACTTAAACTGTTGTAGTCAAATTCCAGGGGTCTGATATTTCCCTGAGCTCATTTTCACATTTCTGTACTCATCAGGGCTGTAAATCTCAATGTTACAATTCCAGCTTTAGAGGTGTACCTCTATATTATTAAATAGTGGGCTATGCACACATTTTACACATGCATTACATACATGTCGAACATATGGGAACTTGTACGTTATTCCATGTTAAAGCAGACTTACAAAGTACACAAAAGAGTAATATTATTTCATTAAAAAGGAAGGCAGAAACCCACAAATGGCTCTTGCAAACCTTACACTATTTGACCTCCTTTGCCTGTTATGCTGTCAGCACAGAATTCTTTCAGAGCTCATTAAGAAAGTTTGAAATGCAGCAGGTTATGGTAGCAGGTACAGTAAATAAAATTAAAAATGACTTGGGATCAAGAGCTTGTAAATGAAAGTGCATCGATGACTTGTCTTGAATAACACATCAGAATTATGATAACACATAATAAACTCAATAGTCATAATAAGGACAAAGAAAATTCCCCTTTTTATGAAGGCCTGACTTAACTCTAGATTGTAGCAGTACACTGACTTCATTCTGGACAGTACTTGTAACAACCTGCTGACTGTTTGAGGGAAGAAAGGAGAGTAGAAAACAGCCCTTGCCTGCCTCCTACTGTAACCAACCTGAAGCATATGTCAGTGTCCTTCATTGTATGCATATAGAAAAGTGGGTCTGTTCATTTTTTTGAAACCTCAAAGGTCCAGAAAAGCAGCTGCCAAGCATACATTTACTAAAAGGAACCCTACCAGTACGACAGTAAGTTCAGCAGTGGAATTAGCTGCCAATACAGATGCAAAAAACAAAAAAATTACCAATAAGGGGAGAATCACAGCAGGAGGGGGGTTAAGAAGAACCCAGGCTCTCACTTCATTCCTGTGATTACTGTAGAACTAACAGCAGTCGTCAATCCACTGACATATGCATTTTTTTTACTGGCTGCTGTATCTTGCAGCCAGTAAATGTGTGTGTGATTACAACATGAGGATGTGACACTGGGCATTATAACTACATCTTAGTGAAGGAAAAGGCATTTTTCTGGGCTATGTTAAAATACAGCCATTCATTCTTTTTTTCTTTTTCACATTTGCAAGTATGCTCAAAAGGACTTCAGCTAGTATGATCTGTATGATTGCTACAGTCAAAAAGCAAAATAATAGCATTATAAAAGTACATTATTTACACAGAAAAAAATGTTATCTTGAAAAATTTGGAGTGGTTGCAGCTCAGCAGCAACCATCACCCTAGCAGGAACAACCTACTGGTTATGGCGGCATTTAACGGAATTACCATGAAAAGTAACGGTACTCATGGGTGCATTGTTACCTTTGTCTTCAGATGTTTCGGTATAGGAACCCTCATTTTTCTAGAATTATGGCCAAGTTAGAAATTTCAAACAACTTGTGCTGTCTGACAATTGTACTCTAACTAACAATAGATTTGCCTGCACTAGTGCAGGTATGCTGTCTCCTGCTATATGGCAAGGGATGCCATGGAGTATCCACAAAAAAGTACAAGGCAACTGCCAACTGGACAACATATAGTAAGAGTCTAGAGCACACGCCATGTGCACACTGAGCAACCAGTGGATGTATGGCACAATGTATACATTTTAGAAGGCACAAGAACAAGTTATATAACTACTACAGTCACATTACTGTAAATAAAAAAAAAATAGAACCAAAAAAGTTGAGCACATAGCAGTACAGCATGTGTGTTCATTATATAATAGTACTATAGGTATGAGGCAGACACGTAACGCATGCGAACGGGACACAACAAAGGCAACCAGTGCACCTACAGATACGCAAGTGCATAATGTGCCCTGACACAGTACATATATAACACAAGGTTCATGACATTTTCATCCTGTGCACTGATGCTTCCAGCATACCAGGGAAAAGCAGCACTGCACAGACCAAGGTACAGATGCACTTTGTATTTGTGGCTGCAACAGGCACACAGGTACCAGGTACACTCATGCAGTGGTATGGGGTAGACACCATGTGCTCAGCATATCACATTCTCAAACTGCCAAATAACTGGGAGATTGGTGAAAGCCAACAAGTAACTAGTGACTAACTCTGGTGGACATACGGTAGTCCAGAGAACTGCACAATATGGGGAAAAACATGATCTATATTGACTTTGTGCAGGATTCATTAATGTTTTCAAGGCATGCCACTAAGTGTGATGTGACATGCAGTGGCATTGTAAAGAATTTCAAACACATCCACACACAATTAGTCATGTACTCACATAAAAGCAGACATGTACATACGTGTGTGTGTGTGTGTGTGTGTGTGTGTGTGTGTGTGTGTGTGTGTGTGTGTGTGTGTGTGTGTGTGTGTGTGTGTGTGTGTGTGTGTGTGTGTGTGTGTGTGTGTGTGTGTGTGTGTGTGTGTGTGTGTGTGTGTGTGTGTGTGTGTGTGTGTGTGTGCGCATATATTTGTTTTTATATGTATTTATGTGCAAGCATGGGTACTTTTCTCCTTACCTCTGTGGTTTCTACATGCTAAGGATGCCCACATATGCAGTGGTGAAGAGCAAGGTTCTAGAAATACATACTCTTTATTATCCTTGGTAAATGTATCAGAGCGGTAGCCAATATTTACATTTTTTATTATTAAGCCTTTGTATTCATGGGTTACATCACTGTCCTACAAAGTCACAGATCCTGATATATCAGACCTACATGATGTATAAAATATATGGAGCGTGTTTCCCTTATACTGCAACTGTATAGCTGTTGTTCATTGGGCTACCTTTAGCAGCTCTGACTGAGCTGTTTGTTACTGTTTGCATTGTCTTTGCAAATGCAAGGCTATGTACTGCTACTGATATACCTGTATATCAGTGGTTTTAGCATCCATGTCTACCTCTGGGATGTGCAACATTTGTATTTCCATGTGCATTGACTATATGAGAGAAGTATTTGTTCATTTACTGATCTTGCTATCAGTATAAGCATCAGTAGTAACTGCACAAATGGTTGTTTGGGGTGGTTTCTGAAAGTTAGCAACCTTTGCTTTCTGCACTCTGTTATAATCACTGCTGTCTTCCCTGAATCACACAGCTGGTGTTATGCACACCCCATTGCCCATTTGCATCTGGATCATGTAACATTGGTATTTATTTCTGAATTCTTGCACTACCACACAATGAGCATCTGCCAATCACTCCTTCCTTATACCTTGTGTCTAGGGCAGCTGCCCCCTTCACACTGCCCTAGCTATGCCTCTGCTCCTTCCTCTGGTTATGGAATCCCACATAACCACTGATGTTGAAAGGTTGATTTTTGTTCTTGTAACCAATGCTGAGTTTGGAGAGTTTCTCAACAATTAAGAGTACAGAGGGGGATAGTGCTGAAAGCCTTAGAAAGATTCATGTAGGTATCATTACTTCAATAACCCTTTCAAAGAACTCAGCTTAGTAGAGCAGGCGTAATCTACATAAATGAAAGTTTCCATTATTTGTTAACTGGGAAATAACCCAAAAAACTAGTTTCAAGTGCATCTTAAGAACTTAGGCCTTGTTAAGTAACTCAGAACTCCACAATGCATTACATGGATGTTGTAATAGTCAAACCTCTGAAGTGCAGAATGCAGCTTATCTGTCACTTGCTCTCTTATCCATTAAGGCATACATACTGGCAGTCAAAATGAAACAGTGAACCTGGTATGGGAGTGACACCTACATTTTTTTTATCTTGCCGCATCAGAGATGAGCGCACTCCCTGTTGAACCATTGTCTGTCTAAAGGTATGTGTGTGTGTGTGTGTGTGTGTGTGTGTGTGTGTGTGTGTGTGTGTGTGTGTGTGTGTGTGTGTGTGTGTGTGGGTGTGTGTGTGTGTGTGGGTGTGTGTGGTGTGTGTGCTTTAAATACTACTTTAAC